>NC_083724.1:104474435-104777465 GCF_028564815.1 Eubalaena glacialis | reverse complement strand
CTTCCACAGAAAGAAAGTGTTGGATAATGTCTATCCTATCCTCCAATAGCTTTTTAAAATTTCAATGGCTGTATTTGACATTTCTAAGATTTCAAACTGGTGTTTGTTGTTTTTTGTTTTTTAATGCACACGTGTTACCTGTGCTTTCCTTCATAATTACTTATTTTTTAGTGCTGACCCACCTTCCTTTAGCTCTCCAAAATTACAGACATATTTCTATGGTAGCCATTTTAGTATTTTGTATTACTTCATTAGTCAGGAGTGAACATTCTAATTGCTGAGTTTTCTTGGTTAGTATTCGTTTCTTCTGTGTGCTCTGAACTTTAGTTTGCAAATGCATTTTGAATAGCAAATTTTAGTTTTTTCTCTAAAATCACTATTGTAGCAGTTTTGCTATTGCTTTCATTGCCTGTGGCTTCACAGGGGCCATGGTTGTCATAGCCACAGCTTGGGGTTCCTTCCCTGCAGTGACATCATCGGTTTATAAAATCAGGTTCTTGAGGCAGCATGGCTTGTCCAGGTCCTGGCAAGATGCATGTGACTGATGAGTAACTGACTCCCTCAAGCCCAGGTATGGCCCTTATGCCAGCCTCAGCAGCCTCATCACAGGCCTAGAGTTAGGCAGAAAGCCTGGCTCCAGTCCTCCAACACATGCAGAGTGTAAGAGAACACCAATCTGTTTCCACCTCTGAAGCCTAGAGGCCTGTGGCTGAAGCTTTCAGTCTCAGGCCCCAAACTTCTGACTGTGTTTCTGACCCATTTCTGGTCCATGAAGCTACACATGTTTGTTATGGCCTTATTTTATTTTTTCTGTTATTTCTATGGAGGGAGATAGGATGTAAATCTTGATCACACTGTGCCATCCGGAGGTGGTCCTTCTGTTCTGCATGAATGAGAACTCCCTACTAATGCGAGTAGGGGGCTCTCAGCGTTCCTTGGGTTGTTGATACCAAGGGTTAAATTTTGATAAACAGCATAGTTCTAGCTAGTACCTCAGATATAGAGCAGGGAAGGGCAAGAGGATGTGCCCAGTTCAGTGGGACTGGCCCTCATGAATTGAGAAAAGCTCCATTGCTGTCTCACCACAATAAGTAAAGAGGGACTTGAGACATGAGGGTCCTTGCTGCCAGCAGCGGGGTGTTTTGTCATGGTGTGGACCACTGTTCTCATAGCCCATGTAACTAGTAAGCCATGAGCTATAAAAAGCAATCCATAGAAAAAGGAATAGCGTTTCTTTTTGAACTGGAAGACTCCTATGGATTAGCATGAAAGATTTTTCCTATTGCAGCTATGTGTGGGGACTCAAAAATAGAATGGATTCAGTTTTACATTGTTCAGACTACTCAAAAAAATTCCCTTTAAAAATGCCTTCAAGTGCGCATTTTGGAGCAAACAATAAATGGCATATTAAAAGCACAATATCTCCCCGGAAATCGAAGTTGACATATTTGCTATCAGTCGCTATTTATGTCAGGTTAGAAATCTGTTCCTCTTTATTTGTGATTATATAACAAGCCACAGCCTAATTGTTCTCTCATTCTGACTTAATTTCAGAGGTCCGCCTAAGAGATGTCCCTCCCATCTGACCAAAGTCCTTGATTGGTATGGCCTTCTCATATAGCCAGGGGATTGATTAATTCCTCAGGATTGATTGTCTGGAAATACTAAAGTCTTTCAAATCTACACTTACAAATTGCATAGGACCTGCGCTGAGTTCTTTCAGCAGCCATGACTAGCATGGAGATATTATTATTCAGCAGCCATGACTAGCGTGGAGAAGTGAGCTGAGTGCACATCTATGTAATCTTGCTCATACACGTGCTAATGCGTGTGCTGTGCTAATGTGGATCAAAGAACACAGAGGCCACTCATCTCAAGGGCAGGGCCCTTTGGCCGGTGGAAGTGGATGTGTCTTCAGGTTTCCACATCTAAAAGAAAGATGGATCAAGTTCAGGAAGCTGAAGAGAAGAGGGCATATTTCAGAGCAGTAAAGAGGCCAGAGTTGCTGGTGTGTGGCCCACACTGGGGACTCATGGGGAACCACAGGAGGAGAGAATGTGTGAGTTTGTGGTGCTTTGGCCAACCCAGATGATGAAGTCAGTGGGAAAGGCCTGGCTGGGTGCTCAGGGAAGAAATCCAGGGAGAGGCAAATGTTTGGCAGGATTCCATTCATGAAGATATTCAAGATGTGGTTCCAGAAGGAAAGAGGCTTGGGAACCACGTAGTAAGAAGGCTGGAGGAGGAAGTGGGATCGGGAAGGGCAGAGGGATGAAGGAGTCCCCCTCTCCCAGTGTCTCCCTCTTTATGATACCCTGGTCGCCACCCTTCACAGCCTCAACATCCTCAGGTTGGTGGCCCACACAACAATGGTAGAGTGCCTCTTCTCCTCCCGCTCAACACCTCACTCCCAGTATCACACCTCCCACCGTCAGGTCACCATGTCTTAGAGCAGAGCTGCAATCCCTGCTCACACCTTTGGTTCTTAGTCTTCCAGCTCACTTATCCTAATAACTCCACTAGCAGTTCTTAAACCTCATTTGGATTTCCAATCCGTGGACATACCACTTCCTTTATCATCCATAAACCCCCACCAATATAGCCACCTCTTCTTTACTCAGATGAATCTATGGTGCTGTTTTTAAATCATTTCTGAAAAACACCTTGAACTCCCTTCCTCCACTCTCCTCCTATTGTACTGGTTGACTGTGCAACTATTCCAAATATGCATCCAATTAATCTGGGCTTGTGAGAAAAACCAAACCAATTTAAAGTTCTTGACTGCAAATCTCAGATGAGTTCTCAGACTGCTGAGCCATTCTACTACACACCCTAGTGTGCATGCTCTGCTGTTTTCCAAAATGCTTCTCCACACCTCAGGTTTCTCAGTTGTCAGACATCACTTTCACCCACCCCTCCTCATTCTAGGCTCATGACCTTGCCCTTTTACCTGTGAGGAATATGAAGCAACAGGATAAAACTCCCTCAGCTTGCACCACTAAATCCACCAGCTACCTGCCTTCTCACCTATTTCTTGGTATAATAGATAAGTCCATTATAGATGTACTCTGTGCACCTCCATTTTTGTTGCTCGGGTGCACTTGTGTTTTGGTTGCTCTAAATCCTCAACTTCTCCTGAGAGGCTTTGCTCCAGCAATTACTTCCTTTATTCCCCACATCATCAATTTACCCTCCTCTGATGGTTAGAGATTTCCCATCTTAACAACAAACTCTCACTTAACCTTCCCTTCTCTGCAGCTGCTGCCAACTGCCTATCTGGTATCTTTACATGTATGTTGGGGGCATTTGGAAAAAAACAGAACTCTGATTTTCACCTCTCCCCACCTTTTCTTTCCCCAACCTTCCCACCTCAGCCTTCCCATCTGCACCATCATACACCTCCTTGACTAAACCAGAAGCTCTACATCACCTCTGTTTCCTACATTTACCTCACCCCCCCCATTCATCTCATCAACAAGTCTTCGCAATTCTCTGTCCAAATTATATCTCAATTCTTCCCATTTGTCTCCATTTCCACATTCACACCCAAGCTACCATAGCCTCTTCCCTGGACTGTAGCAATTGGTATCTCCACTTCTCTCTCTGCTTTCTCTGCTGCTTCTTACCTATTCATTCAAAACACTGCAACAAGGGCAGGGTATGCCAAGGATCAAGTGATTGGTGTAGACAAGGTATACAGACCAGGTATACATAGACTGGATGAATGCAAACACATGAAAAAGTTATCATTTAACTTACTGTGCTCTCATTTGTCTTAATTGCCTTTCAAACCTTTCTATCATGGGACTGGGTAGAGAGATAGGAGGGATATCCCTAGATGTTCACTCTAACTTCCTGGTGCATTCTCTTTGGTGGAAATATTCTGGTTCCATCTTTGCTTAATCACTCTAATAAAAAGATAACTCTAATTGCTTCTTTTTCCCGTGGTTTCACTAAGAGCTGGCTTTCTTGTAGTGAATTATGTAAAGTATAGGAGCTTTTAAACTGCAAAGAATAGAAACAAATCTCAGCTCCTACATTATCACCTGTGTTATCTTGGACATGTTTCTTAACCCGCTTAGCCTTTGTTTTTTATCTGTAACTGGTTAATGATAATACTGATCCTGTAGGATTATTAGGTGCAGAGGAAGAGCAAAGCTTCTGGTTATAATCCTATCAATACAGTGGTCAAAGCATTCTCCTCTTCCTTTGGAGTTTTGTATTTAACAAGTGAAGGTTTTACCTCTCCCAGCCCTATCCCACTAAAAAAAAGTTTCCTGGAAATTTAATTCCAAAACTCAGAGCTATTCTGACTTTATATCCTAGAGCTTATGGTTTCTCTTATGGATGTTAATGGAGTGAAAGTCCAGTGCATGAAATTCTGAACCCCCACCTCCTCTTCCAAGACAGAATCTCTGCTTTTCTCTTGATAACACATTGGGATTCTACTTAATTTAAAAAGATCTGTGTTACTTTCAAAAATTTGAAAACTACTCCCTTAATGCCAAAATAATAAATTTTAGCAGTAGAAATTTTAAGCATGTTGGAAAACTTCTGGAGGAATATTTTAGGAAAAAAGGGAAATAATTTCATATATGATTGATTCCTTCAGTGCATAATGTGGTCCTGATATCATTAATATTAAATAATTCACAGTATTTTAAGATACTTAATGCTGCCATCTAAGGACTTGGTTACTATCTTTATGTAAGGTTGGTTTTTTGAGTTGCGTTCCTACACAGACTTTGAGAGAAGAACTCCAGGGCAAGTGGTTTATTTGGAAGGTGATCCCAGTTAGGCCCAGTAAGGAAGTGGAAAGTGAGACAGGAATGGGAGGAAAGCAGGCAACCAGGGCTCAGTTTTGTTGGGGAGTTCAGGGAGACAATGTAGAACAAGCTTAAAACAATCTACTCCACACAAAGAAGAGAGAATATTTGTTCTCTAACTTCTATCACATATTGCTGAGGGCTGCTCACAAAGGCATCAGCTCCTTGGCTCTGCTTGTTTACTCCACCTGAAGACCAAGAGACAGCCCTCAGGTGTGCAGCTGCAGAGGCTTGAGGAAAGACTGAGAGAGGATTGGGTGAGGGACTGTAGCACCATTACATACAGTATGTTAGAATAGTGACTGTTTCATTAATTACATACACACCAAATGAGTGCAGTGTATGCTCCTTCTTGGGCTTTCAATTTGGATAGATTTAAGTTGGAATCTCCTCTCTATTGCTGTTAGCAGTGTGACTTTAAGCTAGCTATAAGTTGCTCCATAAATGGGAAAAATAAAACCTATACAGTTCTTAGGAAGTATTAATGAGTTAAGATTTACAAAATTCCTGGCAGCGTTCCTGACGTATAGTATGCCTCAATCAACATTAGGGCATATTACAAGGAGTGAAATTGCTGTGTTTTATGATACGTTACACTTCAAATTTACTAGATAATGCAAATCTTTTTTCCAAAGTGGTTGAATTGATTTGCATCACCACCAGGGGTCTTTTGGGGTTCCAGTTGCTCCACATCCTTGTCATTTTTGAGTCTTTATAATTTCAAATTTCATGTGATATATTAATATCACACTGTGGTTTTAATTTTCATCTCTTTGCAGATTAACAAGGTTTATTATTTGAATATTCACATTTGTCATGTGCCTGTTCAACCCCTTTGCCTCTTTATCTACTTGGTTGTCTTTCAATTGATTTGTAGAAGTTCTTTATATATTCTGCATGCTATTTTCATATGTTGCAAATGTCTTCTGTTATTTTGTGACATGCCTTTCTACTCTCTTTTTTTTGAAACATCTTTATTGGAGTATATTGCTTTACAATGGTGTGTTAGTTTCTGCTTTACAACAAAGTGAATCAGCTATACATATACATATATCCCCATATCTCCTCCCTCTTGCATCTCCCTCCCATCCTCCCTATCCCACCCCTCTAGGTGGTCACAAAGCACCGAGCTGATCTCCCTGTGCTATGCAGCTGCTTCCCACTAGCTATCTATTTTACATTTGGTAGTATATATGAGTCCATGCCACTCTCTCACTTCGTCCCAGCTTCCCCTTCCCCTTCCCCATGTCTTCAAATCCATTCTTTACATCTGTGTCTTTATTCTTGTCCTGCCCCTAGGTTTTTCATAACCTTTTTTTTTTTAAATTTTTTTTAGATTCCATATATATGTGTTAGCATACAGTATTTGTTTTTCTCTTTCTGACTTCCTTCGCTCTGTATGACAGACTCTAGGTCCATCCACCTCACTACAAATAACTCAATTTCATTTCTCTTTATGGCTGAGTAATATTGCATTGTATATATGTGCCACATCTTCTTTTACCCATTCATCTGTCGATGGACACTTAGGTTGCTTCCATGTCCTGGCTATTGTAGATAGTGCTGCAATGAACATTGAAGTACATGACTGTTTTTGAATTATGGTTTTCTCAGGGTATATGCCCAGTAGTGGGATTGCTGTGTCATATGGTAGTTCTATTTTTAGTTTTTTAAGGAACCTCCATATTGTTCTCCATAGTGGATGTATTAATTTACATTCCCACCAACAGTGCAAGAGGGTTCCGTTTTCCCCACACCCTCTCCAGCATTTATTGTTTGTTGCCTTTCTACTCTCTTATTGATGAAGAGAACGTCTTAATTTTAACTGTAATAAAATTTATCAATCCTTTCTGTTGTTTTTTTAAAAATCTTTCTTTCATGACAATATTGTGAAGATTTTCTTATTGACCTTATATTCAGCCTTCTTGCTAAGTACACTGATAAATTCTAATAATTTATTTGTAGACTGCCTCTATTTTCTACCTACTTAAGCATGTTGTCTGCAAATAATATGTTTTCTTTTCTAATTCTCACATTTTTATGACATATTTTATTTATAAATATACTTTTTATTTATAAATATATTTTATTTCTTTCTCTTGCCATATTGCTCTGGTAAGAGCCTTAAGAACAATGTCAAATTCAAGTGATCCTTGTTTCTTCTGGATCTCAAAGGAGCAAGATTTTAACTTTTTATAATTAAGTTTGATATTTGCTGTAGGCATATGTAGATGCCACTTATTAGAAATGGACAACTAGTCTGCTGGGAGGTTTTTTATTTTTTTGTTTTTTGTTTTTTAAGGATAAATCAATGTTGAATTTCTTCACATGCATTTTCTGTCTCTATTAGGATGACGATAATGATTTATCTCTTTCATTCCATTAATGTGATGAATTACATTGACCAATTTATGCAGTCTTAACATAAACTCAACTTTGTTATGATTTCTGTTGTTTTTATATATAACTGTATTTGGATTATCTATAGTTTTGTTTAGTATTTGTGCATTTATTTTATGAGGGGATTGTTTTGTGATTTTCGTTTATCGTAATACCTTTGTCAGAGTTGATATCAAGTTATGTTGTTCTCATAAAAAATACAGATGTAGTCTGTTGTTTTTTATTGTCTAGAAGATGTATGAATATGGCATAATTTCTTCCTTGAATTTTTAGTACAATTCATTGGTAAGGCCATCTAGGCCTGAAATTTTGTTTTTGTTGTGGAAAAGATTTTAATTATTGATTCAATTTCTCTCTTAGATATAAGACTATTCAGAGTTTTTACTTCTTGTGTTTATTTGGGCTATTTAGGTTTTTTAGGAATTAATCAGGTTTACCTACCTTTTCAAACTCATCAGTATAAAGTTTTGCATAAGATCCACTTATTATCCTTTTAAAGTATGTAGGGTCTGTAGCAGTATCCCATTTTCTATTTTTGATATTGGTAACTCGTGCATTATTTCCTTTCTCTTGATCAATGTTGCCCCCCTTTTATTTTTGGTTTTGTTGATTCTATTGTGTATGTGCATGTAGTTATTTTCTATATTTTTATTATTTTTAATTAATTAATTAATTTGTTTTTATTTTTGGCTGTGTTGGGTCTTCGTTGCTGTGTGCAGGCTTTCTCTAGTTGTGGTGAGTGAGGGCTACTCTTCATTGCGGTGCATGGGCTTCTCATTGTCATGACTTCTCTTGTTGGGGAACACGGGCTCTAGGTGCATGGGCTTCAGTTGTGGGACATGGTCTCAGTAGTTGTGGCTCTAGGGCTATAGAGCACAGGCTCAGTAGTTGTGGCTCACGGGCTTAGTTGCTCCGTGGCACGTGGGATCTTCCCAGACCAGGGATTGAACCCATGTCCCCTGCATTGGCAGGCAGGTTCTTAACTACTGCGCCACCAGGGAAGCTCTATTTTCTATATTATTATTTTTTGTGTTTGTACCTTTCTAATTCTTCTTTTCTATTATCTGTTGGGTTAATCTGATTTCCTCTTTATAACTTTGTGGGATGGATATTAAGCTCCTTGATTTCCAATTTTTTCTCTTTTTTAATATATACATGTGAGTTCAGCTTTAGCTGTGTCCCAAAAGATTAGTCATGTTGTATTTTATCATTGTTCAGTTCACCATCTTTTACTTTCCATTGTGATTATTTTCTTTTTATATGTTGCTCCTGGTACTCACATTTCATCTCCCAATTCACTCTGATTTCAGCCCCAGCTGCAGTGAATGCTGTTGTGCTGACAGCCTCCCACCTCAAGTATGAGCCAAGTATGCTTTCTAATTTCTGCTCCAGATGTCCCCAATTCTTTGGAAGATTGCTTGACTTGTTTACAAATCCAGCTCCCCAATACAGGGAATTTAACACCTCCATGGCCAATTGAAGCTGGTGTACAGATGTCCCAGCCTTCCCTCATTCAGTGGAAAGTTCTAGGAGGCTTTTACTGTGCTTGTCACAGGTATCTGAGAAATCAAGTCATTATTGGATAAACCAGACAACTTTACATTTATTGACTTTTCCAACTTTCCTGTCTGAATTTTTCCGTTCTCTTACTTCTCCTTCCTGAGAACCCTTCCCAAATAAACTATACTATAAATGTTCTTGCATCCAGCTCTGCTTTTTTTTGGAATTCAAAACAGAACTATTGTATTACTTAATTTCCAAATGTAAAGGAATTTATTAGTTAAAAATTTACTTTTAGCTTATTTTACTGTGATCAGAGAAAATTCCCTCTAATGTTGCTAATTTTGAGCCATGTTTATGTATTACCTATTTAAAAATAAATAAAATTTATGTTTAAAAGGAATGTATAATGTAGCTGATTTGGTATGTGGTGGTATTTTTAGTGGAAAGAGAAAAAGAATTATAAATAGAAATGGTCAGCAGCAACTTCTCTCTTGGGTACTTTGTCATTAGGTTATTCAAATGGGTTCTGACATCTTTGCAGCTAGTAAGGGCCTGGAGATACCTCTCACATTCAAGATGTACTCATCTTTTGGAGGCTAAGTAGAAACTGTGGAGCTCTAAATAAAGTAGGCATGGGGCATGCCGTGTGCAAGACTGTTTTTATACAGCCTTTAATCTAAAGGAGTTTTTGAAGATCATCCATGGTCCAGCTACATTCACAGCCAAAGACCAGATAAAGATTTGTGGCCAGCGTTTAAATAGCAAGGGAGAGAATTTGTCTGTGATGTTCCATATTCTCATCCTTAAAAGAACCTAGTGTGGCTCTTGGTGGCTTTGGTAGGCAGCTGATTATAGACAAGACTGGATACACAATTTTCCAGATCAAAATGAAAATGTGGGTCCTTTGTCAAATTGCAAGGATAAAAGTGCTGTTAAAGGTACTAACATATAATATGTTTTTATGTTCTTCCATAATTTATCCCTTAACTTATTATGATTTTTAAAAATTTGCTATTTAATGTCATGCTAATTAAAGAAACATTAAAATTTTAAAATATTTGTATGAATTTTACCATTCACCTTTATATAAAATTGGTAATGCCAGTATTAATTGTAAATATTAGAACATTAACTTGTATATAGAATCACTGGATCATACAACTTGCATTTTGTAGTTTGTATACGTATATTTCTTTCTTACAGTGGAAATGCTGCACAAAACGAATTCAATGTGATAGGCACATTCTACCAGCACTCTATCTTTGTTTACTGATGAGTAAAGAAGCACTAAAGAAGGAACTATGGGTTGCTCTGTCTTTCTCTTTCTTTCTATGTCATCATTTGCAGAGTAAGTGGTTGGCTAATAGAGGATAAGAAAGGATAGGACAGGATCGGATGCTGTGGTTGTTCACATTTCTTAGAAGGCCAGTGCCTTCTGCATTTGATGAAGCAAGTTTTGGTTGGAACATAGCATGTGCCCTCCCAACGCTGTCAGCCTTCTTCTGTTACTCAGTAAAGACATACCACACTTACCTGATACTCACTTTGAGCCTCTCTGAACTCCACCAGAACTCTGTGCCCACAGGGTATTGCAAACGATGAATACCGGGTGGCAGGGAACGGAGGATAGGCACGATTCACAAATCTCTGCTCACTCGCACGCTCCATTGTCCTGTGGACTTCACCTGCAAAATCGAAGTTCAAAGATAAAAGTGTTTAGAATTTCAAGGTGGCGACAGCAGAGCATTATGCCAAGAGGGTGCCCTTCTGAGTGGAGGGCCCCTGTGACTTCCCAGGTCTTATCCTTGACTGAGGATTGGCGAATACACGTTGGTTGGATTAAACAAAATGAAAATGGAGGAAGAGACTAATTTTGAGTTGTGATCCTGATCCATGTTTCCCTGGGCCCCACTCTACTCTCCACGCAAGACAGACTTCCTTTTCTTATCTCTGTGGACAGGGAGACTGGGTCTTACTATGCAACGAAGAGGATTTTGGGGTAGAGTAGCAAGAGTTGTTGTTTGTTTTTTTTTTTTTTTTACTTTTTTCCTTTGTGGTGGCTGTGAGGCATTGTTAACAGGGACATTATTTCTGTCTGCGTGCTCTGTGTGAAAGGCCTTTTCTTTTTTCAAATCTCAAAGATTTGAGATCTGGCTATGCCTAGTGTGGACCAAGGGTGAGGTCCACCCAGCTAGGGCTGGGGACTTTGCAGCTGCCTCTGCTGACTCTGACCTTGGCCTGTGCAAAACCTCTCCCCCACCAGTGAGGCTGGAGGCCCAGGGTTCTGATGCAAGGAAGTAAGAGATCAGAGCCACTTTGCTGGTCACCTGCCCTTTCAGATGCGTCAGTCTGGAAGGGAGCTAAGTGTTCTTGCAGGTGCTTCATGAAAGGGGACCTACATGAACTGTCTGGGTTCCCTCAGGGCCCACTCCCCCATCCCTGAAGTTGGCTCCTGCCCCTACCTTTCTGCCAGGTGTCCTCTCTCAGTCACCCCTGTTTCCACCAGCTGCCTGAAAGGGCTTCCTTCTCAGCCCTTTCCTCCTGGCCCCTGGCTTTGTCAGGAATCACACTCTCTTGTTCCTGAAATTCACCCTGCCCTGGCCTCACAGCTCCTACAGCCCCTGTTCCTTCTCCTTCTACTCTGAACACTTGTCCTGAATTTTCCCCCTATTAGGTACAACTAACTCAAACTTCTGTCCTTGGCTTTCATTTGTTACTCCTGCATAAACTGTAGATGTAAAACAAACTAACAGAACAACACTCTTTTGCCAGAGATTTTAATATCATCTCTAGCACTAATTAGAAAGCAGCTTTCCAAAATATCTAAATATTTACACCCTCAGCAGTATAGCTTCCAACTCTGAACTTAAGTTACTTAATTTCTCATGATGTCCATTGTCTTATCTCCAGAATTATATATATATGTGTGTATATATATATATATATATATATATATATATATATATATATTTACATCTAGTTAGAGATCTCTATCTAGATACAAATATGCACATAAAATTTGCCTAAGCACTAGTAATTAGAAAGATCATGTCTTAGGATTCTATCATATAAAAAATCTACATTTCTCTAGACATTCAGTTTTCACAGAGAAGGCAGATATATATAGTAGTTTTTCAGGTTCATAAAGTGGGAAAAGTATTCCAGGTAAAGGGAATAGCCCATGGTTATTCCAGAAAACTGAGAGCATGAGGTGGGGAGTAGGGAGTGAAGGAAGACCAAGCTGAACAGGAGGCAAAGGCTCGGTCATGACGTGACCCCTCTGCCATTGTAAGGAACTTGGAATTTGAATGGAAAAAAACAAAAAAAAAAAACAAAAAAAAACAAGATCCAACAATCTGCCGGACAAGAGACTCACTTTAACTTTAAAAACACACATCCATTGAGAGTGAAGGGAAGGAAAAAGATATTTCAAGCAAATGGTAATCAAACCAGCAAACAAAAAAGACCAGGGGTAGCTATACTTAATATTAGGCAAAATAGACTTTAAACTAAAAGTGGTAAAAGTAAACAAAGAAGGTCATTATATAATGATAAATGTCAATCCATCAAGAAGATATCACAATTACAAATAGTGACGCACCCAACATAAGAGCACCTAAATATATAAAGCAAATACTAACAGAACTAAAAGGAATTTCACCTTTATTTTCCATGATAAGAAGCATGTAAAGATTTTTCAGCAATGGAGTAACTTGGAAAGATTCATGTTAGAATGCAGATGTGATCTTTTTAAGGGTCTCAGAGGATGTACAAAAGGAAACTCATGCAGGCAGCAGGGAGGAGAATGTATTTGGAGGAGATGAGAGGAGGTCAGGCACCCCAGGAAAAGGACCACTGGGATACTTCAGGACAGGGCTAGAGGGCATCATAGCTCAGCTAATACTTGTTTAGGTCAGGGAAGACTGGGCAGCCAGTGGGGAGCTCGCTGGTGCAGACACTGGGTGGTGGGGAGCTGGTGGTCATGGATGAAAAAGTAGAAGGTATTCAGTGTTAAAGAAGCCAAACTGAGATTAGTTATTTGAACAGAGTTTGTATGTAAACACTAGGGATGAAATTTCGCTTAAAATATAACATGTTTTCAGGCTTTGTGCATTTGTATTCAGTTGTTGCCCACATGGTCTTTAGTCCTCTTCGGTTCTTTTTTCTTTTCCTCTGTTCTCCTTCCTCCCATTTCTTGGTTTTGTTCTTAAATATTTTATTTTTTAAAGAAAACGATTAGAGTCTAAGTGCAATTTCTCCTATGTCCACTAGGTGGAAGCAAAGTATGCAACTTAATTTTTCCACAGCTATTATAATATTTATTTTCAATTAAAAATGTGTGCTTACATTAAATATGCAAGTTATCGGATTACAAAAGTGAAAGACATTTATATATTTTTTGAAATAAAAAATTAAAAACAATAAATTATAATTAAAAGGTAATCCCTGTACTACATCCATAGCTTCTTTTAAATTGTTTCTTATAAATTAAGTTTTGCACCTAATTGGGATTATACTGAATATACTGTTTAGTTTCTAGATTTATTTTACTTACCATTGTATCATAGACATTTTCCCATATCATTCTTTAAATTTTAAATTTTAATTTAAAATTATAATGGTTGCATATTTTATATATGTCTATACCACTGTCTGCAAGTATAGGAAAGACTAATATAAATAGCCAATGTAAGTAGCCATGCACATGAATGTGTGCCCACATCTCTGGTCTTTCCAAGGATATATTCATAGAATTTAAATTCTGGGGTTAAAAGGAATACATATTTTTAAGGCTCTTGCTCTATGCATACATAGTTACTTACATCATAGTTACTTACCTGCTTACCTAGTTACATAGTTGCTGGTCACACCTGTATCTGAACAAGCCCTTCTCATTGCCTTCTTGCCAAATTGAGATGTGTTCTTTTTCATATTAAAGAAGTATTATTCTCATGACTTTACTTCCAAAGGTGTAATGGCAAATCGGTTTGGTCAGATGGAGGCCACTGTACATAACCAAATTGTTTTTGTTGATTATGAATTCAGTGTGATTAACTTGAGCAATAAAAAAAACAGCAAGAAGAAGAGTAATGATCAGCAGATGGCACCCTAGAATTAAAATAAAAGCAAATAAAAAATGATGATTTTTTTCTGTCTTGCCACAATTTCTTTCTAAGAAATGATTGATTTTGATGTAAGTATTCTGTAAGGAAGAATTGTTAGGCATGAAAAAATGCTCAAAGTTAACAAAATGCAACTAAGGGCTTAGCAGGAATCCATGTGCCTGGAAAATTGATAATGTTCAAATTTTAACACTTGGCTGTGTTATATTTATATTTATAAACACTTGGCCAGTTTACTGAGGACTTTCAGTACTTTCCTTGTGAAGATGCCAAGACCAATAATGAGTCGAGGTCTTTACTTCTTCAGATCTTCTTTCCTTAGTGAAGTATTGTCCTCTTCTACCATGACTCTAAGGCTTACACCTGTTCTAGGTAGAAAATCTGAGGTGTGTGCTTAAGTCACATCTTCTCTGTAGCATAGGCATGAAAACTACAATTTCCCCTCTTAACGATATAGCAGGATCTAGTAAAATGGGTCAAAACATCAGGAATCCAGGTAAATCCAGTGAAAAAGTGGTGTCGATTGCATTGTTTGGGAAATTTTGGGGAAATTTTGGCATTGCTCCAAGTGAATGGAAATGCCATAGAGAGAAGTAACATTATGAGAGCTTGAATAACTGAAAGCATCGTCCTGCTGTCCTAAACCTCATAGTGATAGGAGTATGTGGAGCTGGAGTTCTTGGGAAAGATTTGACACATGTCCCTGGAGCTTGGAAGAGGTACATAAACACAGGCTGCTGCCAGCTTGTTGCCTGGAGATTGCTGAAGGTTGGGGGCTGCTGGAGCAGCCTGTGTTAGAGGCCCTGAAAGATAGGGGTGGGGTATGTGCTGGAGAAGAAGATGCAGGTAGCATCTCCCTCTCCCATCAGTTCTATGAAACCATCAGAGAGTTCAGGAGAGACCCTCAGAAGTTTAACTCTGCCCAACTGGACACACAAATGGGATTTCCAACTTGGAAAAGAGATTAGTTTGTGTGTGCATCTGACCAAGCTAAAGAGAGCCATGTCTGCCTCGCCCAGGGTGTCCTGGCAGTGGAGGGGCCAGCACTGTGGGTGTTGGACTGCTCTGCAACAGATGGTTGAATGTTACGTGGAACCAGTTGGTACCTGGCCACCTCCATGTCACCAGCAGATGAGCAGTCACATGAGGCAGCGCTGCCTCCTTTCGGGTTCTCTTGTGGTGCCTAAACTGGAGGAACAAGGGGAGCAGGGGAAGTCACCCTGAGAGTAAATCAGAACCCCCATCCCCAAGACCTGTACCAGGACAGCAGTTAAGGCTGCAGGAGAAGAGTGTGGAACAGCATAGGAGGGTGGTGTGGTGCCTTAGAAATGAATAATACTGAATCTTAAATCATGCGGTAAGACAACTCCGAAACTCTAAAACGATAGAAAACTCTAAGATCCCAAGATATTGATGATGGACCACCTGCCCAGTAAAGAAGGGCAATTTGACAAAGCATATTTGAAAGTGATTATTGAAACTATCAAGAATACAAGTTTCCTGCTTATAGCCCAAAGAAGTTATATACCTCAAGAAACCAGTAAAGTCTGTAAATTAAGGAATTTGGTTAATGTATTTCTATATTTGAGTTTTTAAATTTACAATTTTAGTTTACATGCTCATAAAAAATGTGCCTATTAGGTCTATAAATAGTATAGGTATAGGCATTATAGTGTAGTATATAGTACAGTACAGTATATAATATAGAATAGCATATAATAGTAAGTATAGTATAATATGGTTTTGTGTTGGTGTCAGCTTATCAATAGTGCTGTTCTTGGCTAGGAATGCCTGGGGCACTCATCTGGGTCTGTACTACATTTTGGTGAGACCCACAGACATTTCCCTAACCACAGCCAACATTGTGGCTGCACTGGTCCTTATAATTCTTATTATGCACCTCAGCAACAACCATCAGGGAACTGTGAAAAACAAAACCCACAAGATTTATTACTCACAGGTCCTAGAGGGTATATGGCACATCTGAGGGCCACACAGCAAGGTTGCAAGTAGAGAGGGAGGGAGAGAGTGTGGACCTGGGGTTCTGCTTTTACTGGGGTCAAGGGTGAGGTGCCTAGGGTTTAGCAGGTTCACTCTTTATTGGCAAAATTAAAACGTATGAGCAGGAATTAAAGTGTGGGAAGGGAAAGGCAGGGTCTCTCAAGTGGTCAGTTATCTAGGTCACCCAGGGCTTTCTACAGGGGAACTTCATGGGTGGGGGGCCACAGCCTGTCTCTTCACCTAGTTGTGTAGCTGGCAGTGTGTGTATTAGGGATGGATGTCTTTGAAGTAGATGCCTGGGAAATCAAAAGCTTCATGTCAGGCACTTACATTATAATGATAAAAAGTTTGTTGTCAGGCACCTACACTACAAGTATATAGTATAGTATAGTATAGTATAGTATAGTATAGTATAGTATAGTATAGTATAATATAGTATAGTATAGTATATAGTATAGTAATATGCATTTAGTAATTGAGAGAATCAGATATGTTAAATTTGCCTATGTGGTACTCTTTTTAATAAATTTAAATTGAAGTGTAACATACATACAGAAAAGTACGCTAATTACAAGCATGCAGACCAATGAATTATCACAAAATGAATGCAGCTGTGTAAGCCCCACTCAAGTCAAGACTTGAACATTAGCAGAGCTCCAACAGCTGTGGTTCCCCTTTCCTGACACACCCCCCCCCCCACATGTCTTCCAAAACACAGCAACCGTTTTGATTTTTAACACCATATATTAGATTTGCCCGCTTTTTAAAAAAAATATTCCATTGCATGGGTGGACTACATTTTGTTTTGTTTTGTTAAATATTTATTTGGCTGCACTGGGTCTTAGTTGCAGCACGCAGGATCTTCGTTGCCGTGTGCGGCCCCTTTAGGCGCGGCATGCAAGATCTTTTAGTTGCGGCATGCGGGCTCTTTTAGTTGCACTTGGGCTATTAGTTGTGACGTGAGGGATCTAGTTCCCTGACCAGGGTTTGAACCTTGGCCCCCTGCATTGGGAGCACAGAGTGTTAACCACTGGACCACCAGAAAAGTCCCAAGACCATATAAATCGAATTATTTCATATATAGTTTTTCTTTCATTTTTGTTTTCCACCATATTACATTTATAAGATTCATCAAGTTTTGCTCATTGCCATTGCTTTGTCAGTTCTATGACAATATACAATTTGACTTATCCATTCCACTGTTGATGGATGTTTAGTTATTTCCAACTTATGAATATTTAAAATAATGTTAACGTAAGTTTTCTTATACATGTTTTTGGTATACGTGTACCCATTTCTAGAGGATGTGTACCTGGAAGAATTTCTGAATGGTAGGGTATAAGTATTGTCATAGTTTCCCCAAGGGGTTGTAGCAATATACACCCCTACTACAGAATGAGTTCCAGTAGCTCCAAATCCCTGCTATTCCTTCCATCCTTGGAACTGATGCTAAAGTGGTATTTAAAAAATCCCTTTGCTCAGTTTTTCTAGTTCTGTCTGGTAAGAAGTTTAATGAGAAATAAACTGGTCTTCCATCACTAGGTTACATTACTTTCATGCAATTTTAATATTTTAAGAAAATTTAAATACTTTTGTAATCAAAGTTGATTGTTTAGAGGAAGTTAATTTCTTAAATACCTACACTAAGTTGTTAACCAGAAAATCAAATTATATTACTCCAATAAACATTTAAAAGAGAAAATCAAATTATTGTTATTTTTTATAATAGCCATTAGTTTTATGGATAGAATAACAAGATTTTTAAGTTGTCCATAAAGACTTGTGGAAAAAAGCAAGTTTCAATGTTTGTATCCATATGGAGATAAATTTTACATTTGGTATAATGGACTCTGAGAGTCTTTTCAGCCCAGAAATTCTTTCTTGTCCCTCCCAGACTTTGAGACTCATGTGATGAGCACATTATTTATATCTATCTATCTATCTATCTATCTATCTATCTATCTATCTATCTATCTATCCATCCATTCATTGGTCTTTCTCTTTGTATCTGGTTCCTTCCTTAGAGATTCTGATTCCTTAGTTCTGTAGGCTGTATCAGGAGCAAAATGCAAACATGCAAAGTTCTTTCAAAAATCATTTTATTACTCATTAAAAATATAGTAATGGAAAAGGTGCATTGCAAGAATTTTGTATTTTTACACTCTGAGAGTTGCTGTGTGATCCAATAGGGTTGATTTCCAAGACAGTACAGTAATGGACTTGTGGCCTCCTAAGGAATTTTTTAGCAGGTGGTGGGCAAAGAAAAATCAATAAGGTTGAATTTAAAACACGGGGTCTGTAAAGAGTGAGCGATGAGGACAGCCACACTGCAGTGACAAGCTCTAAATCTCATTCTCATTCGTGTGGGGAAACAAAGAGCTGCACATCTGCAGATATTCAGGTATTAGTAAATGTGCACTCTATGCCTGAGGTTATAGCATCATCTCAACCAGGGAGATAATTGACCAGTTAATTGTCTTTGCTTCTTCCTGGTTTTGTTGTTGTTTTCCTAAAGGAGGCATTAAATACAGAGCTCAAGAGATATCAATCTTAGACAAGCTAGAATAGAAAATATCAAGGAAAGACCCACAGCGCTGATCACTGATGGGGACCTTGAGGGTCATTTCAGCTGGTCTTGTCTCAGAAAGTGAGAACACCCATGGGGGTAATGGCAGATGTTGAAGGAGGAGGGTGTATTTACACTGCACTGGCTAACTCAGGGTCCATCATTTAGAAGGAAGAAACAAGGCAGACCTGAGATTAACCTATTGGTGGTCATCTGTAATTGCAATGTTACAGTCAATAATATTCTATATTTGTAATATGTACATATTCCATACATATACACACAATATATATCACAATATTACAATAATACAATTGGCACTTGGTCAATTTACACTGATCACTTTCCAAATGCTGGCAGTAATTGGAATCTGGAGACACAAAGAAAAATAAGAAATTGTTCCTTCATTTGAGGAGATCACAATGTAATAAGTTGAGACTGGTTTATGAATAAATAATTGCAATCAGAGAGATAACTGTAAACAATAATACTAAACACTTAATAGTGCACCAGGACTGCTCTGAGTGATTTACTGTGTGTTAACTCACTTACTGGTCGTAAGTATCTGAAAAGATAGTACACCTTTATTTTTGTCTTTTTACTGAGGCACAGAGAGGATAACTTGGCTGATATCACTTACGTGGTAAGCAGCAAAGCCAGGTGTTTGAACCCTGGGCCCATTTAACCACCACCTTAACTGCTTCTTCTCACATGTAGGCAACTCATAGTCTGCTGGCTGGGTTCTTGCAACCTGCATCCATCCTTGCTGGTTCCTTTCTCCTTCCTGTTTGGGATAGACGTGGGGAAGAAGTGCTTCATTTCTTCCTACAGCAGTTGACTCCACAGTCTGCTCATCAGTCACCTCCCCAGTCTTGATGCTAACTGTGGGCACGAAGCCCACCCCTAGCTGAGCATCAATGCTTTGTGTTGGTGCTCTCCACCCCACAGGTCCTACCCCCCCCACTGGCTGTGGAGGGTGGTGTTGGAAAGCTGTTCCCTCCTCCCTGCACCACATCAATCGTGGGTGCAGGCCCCTTCCCGAATTCTCCACCATGCAAGTAATGCCTGACTGAAGTAGTTATCAGTAACATTAATTAATTTTTGGCATTAGTGGAAATGTAACTGAGCAGGACCCTGTGGGGCCTTCCTGGAACAGACCCATCCACTCCATGTCCTCTGCCTGCCTCTTGTCTGTAGAAAAACTTTAGCCTCCTAGGCCTTCCCTGAGTTCCAAGGAGTTGGAATTTAATTTAATTTAATTTAAGCAGAGAAGTTAGAAAATGCAGAAAGAAAGGAAAACAGTCAAGCAAAACAAAATAATAATAGTTTAGCCATTTAAAGAAGTCAAGGACCTTTGTTTCCTCTCAAGGGCTATAGATAATATTCTGAGCCATGTCCTTTGAGCTGTTGTGCAGATACTGAAACACCCACCAGATGGAAGAAGTTAACTGTATGCTGCCCACAAGCACATAGACCCCAGACTGGTTGGAACCAGAAGGTTGATGATGTTAGAAGGTTGGTGATGTTGACTCCCAATTACCTCACCTCCAACAAATCAGAAGACTGTCCACAAGCTGATCGCATACCCATAGCCCCCCCTCCTTCACCCTGTCTTTAAAAACCCTTCCCTGAAAGCCTTCGGGGAGTTCAGGCTTTTCAAGCAATAGCTTCCTGGACTCCTTCCTTGGAGCTCTGAAATAAACGCTGCACTTTCCTTCACCACACCCTGGTGTTAGTAGATTGGTTTTACTGTGTGCAGGCAAGCGGACCCAAGTGTGGTTCGGTAACAGAAGGAAATTATGATGTAAAGTACAACAAAAGCCAACCATAAAATATGATTGTTCTTAGAGTTTATGGGCCCAACCCTTTCCTCCATAGAACACCTTAACACACACACACACACACACACACACACACACACACACTATCTTTTAACTCTCAATTTCTCTGTTTGAGAAACCAAAGGAAAGACCTGTGTACTGCCCTCATCAGTCATGACTGTATCCCAACTAAATCCTTTACTCAGGTCCACTCCACTAATGTTATTTTCCATTGGATTAGTCTTTCTTCAATAAGACCAATGTCAGAAAGCTCAGCCTTTTTATGAAAATAAACAGAGGGAGGAAGGAAAGAAGGGAGGAAGGGAGGAAGGAAGGAAGGGAGGAAGGGAGGAAGGGAGGAAGGAAGGAAGGATGGAACGAAGGGAGGAAGGCAGGGAGAGAGGAAGGGAAGAAGTAACTTATCGTTTATCCTCACCATGTCTCCTTCCTCGCCTATTGAATCAGAATAACCCAACCTAGCCTAAAAATGCCTATGTTTCTGGAATACTATTAATATTAATATGATATATAATAATCATCTGGATTCTATTTAAAGTCCAGGGGTGGGAGAGGCCCCCTAAGGAGAGTGCAGCATAGGAAAATACTGTAATATCACATCAGCACTGATGGAAACAGTAGAGTCAACCAGTGTTAATTGAACCTCTACTCTGTGCCTACTATATGCCAGACAGGTCAAATGATTTCAGAATTACCATATTAAGGCAAATGTGTTCAACACTTCTATGGTCTGAGTGTTTGTGTCTCCTCCCCCCTAATTCATATGTTGAAACCTAATTCCCAAGGTGATGATATTAGTAGGTGGGGCCTTTGGGAGGTGATTAGGTGATTACAACCAAGGGGAAAGTCAACAGAGCCTGCATTCAACATCATCAGACCAAGATCCTGTTAGCCCAGTAGCATGTCATATCACATTTATGACTCCAGGTTTCCAGAGCCTCTTATTCCACATTGGGTGAATGTATCAGGACTGCATGGGTCAGAAAAAGCCAGAAAAACTGAAATATGCTATTGATATAAAATCACTTCATTAGATAAATAATCTTCTAATTTATTCTTTTTGTCACCTGTCCCTGTTGACTGGTTGCTCAAAATTAATGCTGTTTTCTTTAAGCTAAGGATTCATTAGAATTCCTCTTCTGGGATGATCAATTATAGAACTTTTCACTTGAACAATAAGGCTCACCTTCCTCAGGAAGTTTTGAAGTAGCTGTATTAGGATTTTAATATATTAATTTCTCCAAAATCCAAGTCCTAATGTAAGATTAAGCCTAAATACTTTATTTTTAGATGACCAATATCTAGTCTAGTTATACCTTTGAAGAGAGTTAAGACCCGGTGACTAAGACAGCGTGTAACTCTCTTTCTGCTACAAATGATCTTATGCATTTTTATTTGAGTGTGTGCAGTATTCCATGTGAGGCCATAGGTCCTTGACAACCTTAGTGAGTATTTCCCTTGTAAATCCTCTCAGTTCCCAGATATTGCTGTTCCAATACTTGTTTTTTTACAAATAATTTCTTCTGGTGTATTTCCCCTATTCTAAAACTATTTCATAAGTTGAATATGATTGTGAAGAAAACAATATACTCTAGAAATTATTTAATAAAATATTTAATTTTAGCCAAACTTACTGATGAGGCGTATGCTTGAAATCCCAATTATAAATAATGATCACCTAAATTGATGGGATTGTGTTCTTGGTAATTACTAAATGAAAGATACCTATCATAGACTAGAAAGAATCTTTTTTTAATCTTTTTTTTTTTGCCGTTTTTTACTGAAGTATAGTTGATGTATAAAGTTACATAAATTACAAGGGTACAATATAGTGATTCATAATTTTTAAAGGTTGTACTCCATTTTTAAAGTTATTATAAAATATTTGCTATATTCTCCATGTTGTACAACACATCCTTGTAGCTTGTTTTATACCTAATAGTTTGTACCTATTAATCCCCTACCCCTTTCCCTCTCCCCACTGGTAACCACTAGTTTATTCTCTATATCTGTGTAGAAAATAGTCTTGCTCAGGAAAAGAAAAGCCAAAATACATTGTAGAAAACACTCCCAAAGTGCCTTAGACGTTTCCAGCTAAATCATTCCCTGTTAAAAGTATGTTTTGTCTGGATTGGGATGGAGTTGGAGGATAGCCCAAGCTAAAAGGCAAATGATAAAGATATAATTTCCATGACATATAAAACTATTAAAATAGACACAACAAGCCAATAGAAAAATAAATAAAGTGAATGAGCAGATATTTAAAGCAAAGACACAGAAATGGTCAATAAACACATGAAAGGGCATTGGACCTCATTCACAATTAATAAAATACATACTAAATCAATGATGAGAGATCATCTTTCATTTATAGATTTGGCTAAGATTTAAAAGTTTGCTAACTCGTAGGTTTGATGTAGGTTAAGTGAAACATGCAATCTGGTAGAAAGAAAATTATGGAACAATTGCATAGACAATTTGACCATATGCATTAAATGTGAAATGAACACAATTTGAATGGGCATTTTCATTTATCATCACATAGACACACACAAGTGTGCAAGAGTGTATACTGGACACAGTTTTTTGTTTTTTTTTAAACATTTATATTAACATATTTCCATACAAATAACCCAAAGAAAGTTTAGTATTAGTTGTGTTTTTTTTTTTTGTTTGTTTGTTTTTTTATACTGCAGGTTCTTATTAGTCATCAATTTTATACACATCAGTGTATACATGTCAATCCCAATTGCCCAATTCAGCACACCACCATCCCCACCCCACTGTTGTTTCCCCCCCTTGGTGTCCATACATTTGTTCTCTACATCTGTGTCTCAACTTCTGCCCTGCAAACTGGTTCATCTGTACCATTTCTCTAGGTTCCACATATATGCGTTAATATACGATATTTGTTTTTCTCTTTCTGACTTACTTCACTCTGTATGACAGTCTCTAGATCCATCCATGTCTCAACAAATGACTCAATTTCGTTCCTTTTTATGGCTGAGTAATATTCCATTGTATATACGTACCACAACTTCTTTATCCATTCATCTGTCAATGGGCATTTAGGTTGCTTCCATGACCTGGCTATTGTAAATAGTGCTGCAATGAACATTGGGGTGCATGTGTCTTTTTGAATTATGGTTTTCTCTGGGTATATGCCCAGTAGTGGGATTGCTGGATCATATGGTAATTCTATTTTTAGTTTTTTAAGGAACCTCCATACTGTTCTCCATAGTGGCTGTATCAATTTACATTCCCACCAACAGTGCAAGAGGGTTCCCTTTACTGGACACAGTTTGAATGGGCATTTTCATTTATCATCATATAGACACACACAAGTGTGCAAGAGTGTATACTTGGTGTTTATAAGAATAAGATACTGGAAGCTAGCTAAATATCTACCAATAGGGTATTTGTTACATAAGTAATGGTAAATCCACCCAATGGAATATTATCCTCAATCTAACTTTGAGACATATCATTGCCCTGGCCACTGCTGGCCATATCTACCTCTACAAAGGTGCCCAAGTCTGGTCTACAGAACAACTTAGCCAACTGACCTTCCTAGTTCCACTTCTGTGAACTTGGACTATATCATCCGATCCTGGCAACAACCCACTCTTAGTGGGTTGATAGAGTTTAGGTTTACTGCTGTGTGCCAGTTCTAGACTGATGTATCTTTACTGAGGTAAAATGTCACCTGGACAGGGTACTTTGCAGGACAGATAGCCAGCTACTCCTAATGACACCTAGACCTCTTCACTGCCATTTTAATTTCAACAAAATCTCACAATTTTTTTCTTTTTTTTTCAGGACTTCTCCCCTGAGCTTGATTGAGTTATTATTGACATAAAACATATGTAAGTTTAAGGTGTACAATGTGATAATTAGATAACTGTGTATATTGCAAAATTGCTACCACAATAAGGTTGGTTAATATTTCCATCCCCTCACATAATTATAATTGTGTCTGTGTGTGGTGATAATGTTTAAGATTTACTCTCTTAGCAGCTTTGAAGTGTATACTATAGCATTGTTGACTGTAATCACCATGCTGTATGTTAGATCTCCAGAATTTGTTCACCTTATAGCTGGGAGTTTGTACCCTTTGACAAACATCTCCCCATTTCCCCCACCCCCCAGCCTCTGGAAATCACCATTTCTACTTTTTATTTCTGTGAGTTTGGCTTTTTAAAAGATGCCATATATAAGTGAGAACCATATAGTATTTGTCTTTCACTGTCTGACTTGTTTCTCTTAGCATATTACTCTCAAGTTTCATCCAAGTTGTTGCAAAAGGAAGGATTTCTTTCTTTTTGTGGCCGAATAATATTTCATTGTGTATATATGCACCAAATTTTCTTTACCTGTTCATCCATTAACAGGAAGTTAGGTTGTTTATAAGTCTTGGCTATTATGAATAATGCTACAATGAACATGGGAATATATATATATATCTTCAAGACAGCATTTTTATTTTCTTCAGATATATACACAGAAGTAGGATTGCTGAATCATATGGTAGTTCCATTTTCATTATTTTGAGTAACCTCCATACAGTATTCCATAGTGGGTGCACCAATTTACATTCCCACCAACACTGCACGAGTGTTCACCTTTCTCCACATTCTCACCAACACTTGTTTCTCGTCTTTTTAATAACAGCCATTCTAACAGGTATGAGGTGATTATCTCGTGATTTTGATTTGCATTTCCCTGATTATTAGTGATATTAAGCACATTTTCAGGTACTTTTTTGGCCATTTGTATATCTTCTTTGGAAAAATATCTATTCAACTCCTTTGTCCATTTAAAAATCAGATTGTTTGGCTATTTACTTGTTTGTTTGCTATTGAGTTGTATGGGTTCCCTGTATATCTTGGATATTAACTCCTTATCAGATGGATGGTTTGCAAATATTTCCTCCTGTTCTGTAAGTTGTCTTTTTATTTTGTTGGTCGTTTTGCTGTGTAGAAGCTTTTTAATTTGATGTAGTCCCACTTATTTATTTTTGCTTTTGTTGGTTGGGCTTTAAGTAGCATATCCAAAAAATCTTTGACAACACTAATATCTAGGAGCTTTTCCCGATGTTTTCTCCTAGGAGATTTATAGTTTCTGGTCTTGCATTTAGATTCTTAATCCATTCTGAGTTAATTCTTATGAGTGGTATAAGATAGGGGTCCAATTTCATCACAGTTCTGTATCAAAATTCTTTTCTTGGAGGCAAGTGCTTCACAAGACAATATCTTTCTAGCCTTTCCCATTACCCTGTCAAGTTTCTGAGGAAGATACCCCCATTTTTGTCCAGGATGCCACTCTTCTCCCAT
Organism: Eubalaena glacialis; assembly: GCF_028564815.1. Taxonomy (NCBI): domain Eukaryota; kingdom Metazoa; phylum Chordata; class Mammalia; order Artiodactyla; family Balaenidae; genus Eubalaena; species Eubalaena glacialis. The sequence goes on along the minus strand of NC_083724.1, from coordinate 104,751,878 downwards.
TTCCCTGAGCTCAAGATACAATGTCAGCCTTTGTCTCCTGGCTGTGTGTCATCCACAGTGTATAGTGAGGTTTTACCTCATATTGATTAGGAGCAGTGATCTCTCCCACACTTGAACGTTTCCGCCCACTCCCTCTTGCCCCACTGTCTGCCGACCCTGGCAGAGCCCACAACTGAGTTCCAGTTCCTCCCATACCCCCTGTTCTTTCTAAAAGACAGTTTATGGTTAAGATTATTGGATAGGAAAGGTGTCCATAGCTCTGCATGACTAATTGAACTAAACCTATACTAATCATCCTTTACTCATAGTTCAACCCTCTGTCCCTGGGTGGGGTGCTGGGGTTGGGTGTGCACAGTGGGAGAAACAGATTCCCAGGCTGGCACAGGAGGGAAACATTTTCTTGAGTGGGGGAAATACTCTCCCAGGATCAATCTGGCTTTTTGGCTGAATCTATTCTGCTGTGTGACACATCATTGGTGAGAGATGAGGTCTGGACTCTTTCTTAACATTTTTTTTCAACCGACTTTCTACTTCTTCCTTTCCTCTCTCTTCCCTTCCTAAGATCTTAAGGGTAAAAACAGAAAACCTGTTACACAAAAAATGTGTATAATATTAATTCACCAATGAGTTGATTTTTTAAACTATTTTTAAGTTCGGTGCAGTGAATTGTATGCCGCCTCAGATATACTTCTATACAACTAGTTAAGACCTTAAATCATGAATAGGACTTGATTTGTTTTTGGAAAAACAATTCAAATTCCAAGTCCCAAAACATGTATCTAGTAGAAGGTAGAAGGGGATCTATTGCTGTTGTTTTCCTAAGGTTGGTCTGGGAGTTGGTTGTCTGGTGAGGGGATGGGAGGTGTTGTTCTAGCTGGTGGTAGCTATATCTATTCAACTCCTTTGTCCATTTAAAAATCAGATTGTTTGACTATTTACTTGTTTGTTTGCTATTGAGTTGTATGAGTTCCCTGTATATCTTGGATATTAGCTCCTTATCAGATGGATGGTTTGCAAATATTTCCTCCTGTTCTGTAAGTTGTCTTTTTATTTTGTTGGTCATTTTGCTGTGTAGAAGCTTTTTAATTTGATGTAGTCCCACTTATTTATTTTTGCTTTTGTTGGTTGGGCTTTAAGTAGCATATCCAAAAAATCTGAGTTCTGGTCTGCATTGACATGGCTGTTTGCTTGTTTCCCACACAGTTGTGTGTCCTGTGCACTGACCCTATGTTCTGTTGCTGATGGGGGTGGGTGCAGTGGGTTCTGGTGCAGGGAAGTGCCCAGCAATGTGACTTCTCCTGTCTTTGACAGAGTGCAACATGGCTAGCTGTGTGGAGAACCCAAGCCACAGGTGACTTCTTTGAACATCTATACACACAAAAAGGGTCTACAGTCTTTTCTGTATTTACATTTTATTAGACTTATTTTATTTTGATATAGTAACCTAAGCTATGATTTGACGTAAAACATTTATGGATTGTAAAAGTATACGGCATGCTCTTCTCCTTCAGAGAAATGCTGTTAAGAAAAATAAACTTCTCACTTTTTGTGTAAGAAAATAATCTTGTTTCAGCCTTATTTTCTAGTGTTTTTCTCTGTCACTACCATTATCATCCTACCAGCCACCCTGCACTTTATACAGACTTTGTATGGACCTCATGGGTTATTGGAACACACAACTGCATTTTCCCGCCCACAAGCTGTATGTACACAATTTGTGCTCTTTGTATTTGAACACCATGAAAGACCCAGCACATCTTTATCTTGCTTGTGGAGCCTCCCAGGCAGCCTTTGTCAGAAAGAAGCTTTACTTGCATTGTCTCGCTCAAAACCCACTTTCCATTGATGAACATGCCCTGCCTTGCAATATGTAATGTGTGTTTTCTGTGCTCTTTGGCAGAGATTCCTGGAGAAATGCATTTTGCTCAATATATTTATCCTGCACAGAATACCTTGCATATAACAGTCAGTGATTTGTTGTGGTGATTAAGGAAATTAACCCAACACTCTTAGGAAGACAAGTTTCAATACATCAACTACACATATAAGAATATGGATGTTAATGACAGCTGGAGGCCAGAGGAAAGCTCACCTTGGTCCAGTGGAAGTTAATCATAATTTCTGGATAGGACTTTCAAATTTAAAAATAAATTTCATGTTATTTTAACCAACAGGTAGGATATAAATAATTATTCTTCTTTGATTACTGAGGTAACTGTAGCACAAGGTCAATTACTGAATTGGACATAAAGCTAAAAGCAGCACTTACATGAAACTCAGTGGTTTGCAAACGTAAGTGCAACGGAAAATCATCCTTCTCACATACCCTGAGAGATGTGCTAAATCTAATGTGGCAGATCTCGAATGTAATCCTAGATGGAGATTAAGATTAATTAAGATGGGTGAGCACTTGGAAGGGCTTTTGTCCTGTTTGTGGGCCTTCCCCCAGGACTAGATCAATTCTATGATGAGCATCCATCAACGAGCATGCCTCAACGAACATCCCTCTCCCTTCTGTCTCTTCTGGCCGAAAGGATACGTACAAGCCATTGAGCATGCAGGTTACCAATGCATGAAAGGGCTGAACATCTGCTGTGCATGTTTGGAACTCACCTTTAGGGTTTTCCTGTATATGTGTCTTTCCCACTGAATCTTCAATCTCCTAAAATGTAGCCTCTGTTTCTCTAGTCCTATAGTAACTCTTGAATGCTTCCTGATTACTGAATTAGTTCATTTTTGGACCTGGTCCTCTTGTCTACCTATAATCTATGATATCTGCCAGTACTAGCACACCTCAGCAGACATCAGAATTAAGGTTCATAAACTTTCCCTCATTCTAGCATGGCCCTGGTCCTCAGAACCAACTCCTCTAACCCCACACAGGCACAACCTTCTGACAGTATAAATATCTTATAGGCCTCACTCCAACCACTAGCAGGCAAATATGCTTCAGACTTGGGTTGTCATGAACTTTATGATAGCAAAATAGATATGCAAATAAACTTGAGCTGAATGGCATCTGTTAAATCTCTGAGGAAATTCTCATTACATAAATGACCAAGGTATTGGCTCAAAGAGAGGAAATGCTGCTCATGGTCTCTTGGGATGATTCTTAGAAGAAATTGAATGATCAAAAACATATAAAACAAAATACATGCAGAGGGAGAAAGTAGTAAAATCAGAGATGCCATCTCCAATGGGCAGGTCCCAAGTATTCAGTGGAGTATGCAATGTAGCCATTGGGGTGGTGAGAGCCCAACACATCTATAGCCATCCCAGGAAGTTCCTTCAGAACCATCCCATGAGCTTCTACTTTTATTTTGTACCTATATGGATGTCATATCACCCTGTTAAATCAGGGAAGGAAAGAGAGAGGCAAAAAGTTTAAGCAGTGAAGAACTTGGTATCTGGTGATGAACTACATTCATTAATCAAGACTCATCATGAAATATGGACGATTTTAATCTATTGAAGTTGTAACATCAATAAAATACTACATTTTGACAATCTGTGCTGGACAATGCAAATCCACACATAGGCCAATTTCCCCTGTACCTTCATAACAGTTTAAAATATTTAAATGGCCCATAGGGATTAAGAAATAACCATGATTTCCTGTTTGGCTCAGAGTTATACTCCTAAAAATGCTAGTGCCAATTTTTCCTATTTCCTCATATTTCAGTGCACCTGCCTTGATCCTTTTATCAAATGATTTTATGCCTAAATAAACAGTGTCCTTTATTTACTGTTCCCTTTCCTTTATTGCAACTGGCACACATACAGATCTAGCATTTATTGCCACCTGCCAATTAATTTAAATGTACAATTTGTAAATGTATCCTTTAAAATTCGAAAGGCTAATTGAAAGTGAGAAATACTGGAAATCATAAAAGAAAAGAATCAATGATTGTACCATAATGTTATTGGAATTGGATGTAGGAGCTTTAAATCTTTACAGAAATAAAGGAACTATCCTTTATATGATACCATAGAGCTCTCAGAAGATCTCTTACTTACACATATGTAGATAGTGAAGTATGGGTGTAATTGGAGTGAGGGCCTCACTTTTTTTTTTTAACATCTTTATTGGAGTATAATTGCTTTACAATGGTGTGTTAGTTTCTGCTGTATAACAGAGTGAATCAGCTGTACGTATGCGTATATCTCCATATCTCCTCCCTCTTGCGTCTCCCTCTCACCCGCCCTATCCTACCCTTCTGGGTAGACACAAAGCACCGAGCTGATCTCCCTGTGTTGTGGCTGCTTTCCACTAGCTATCTATTTTACATTTGGTAGTGTATATATGTCCATGCCACTCACTCACTTCGTCCCAGCTTACCCTTCCCGTCCCTGTGTCCTCAAGTCCATTCTCTATGTCTGTGTCTTTATTCCTGTCCTGCCCCTAGATTGTTCAGAACCACTTTTTTTTTTTTTTTAGATTCCATATGTATGTGTTAGCATACAGTATTTGATTTTCTCTTTTGACTTACTTCACTCTGTATGCCAGAGTCTATGTCCATCCACCTCACTACAAATAACTCAATTTCATTTCATTTTATGGCTGAGTAATATTCCATTGTATATATGTGCCATATCTTCTTTATCCATTCATCTGTCGAAGGACACTTAGGTTGCTTCCACGTCCTGGCTATTGTAAATAGAGCTGCAATGAATATTGTGGTACATGACTCTTTTTGAATTATGGTTTTCTCAGGGTATATGCCCAGTAGTGGGATTGCAGGGTTGTATGGTAGTTCTATTTTTAGTTTTTTAAGGAACCTCCATACTGTTCTCCATAGTGGCTGTATCAATTTATATTCCCACCAACAGTGCAAGAGGATTCCCTTTTCTCCTCACCCTCTCCAGCATTTATTGTTTGTAGATTTTTCATGATGGCCATTCTGACAGGTGTGAGGTGACACCTCATTGTAGTTTGATTTGCATTTCTTTAATGATTAGTGATGTTGAGCATCCTTTCATATGTGTGTTGGCAGTCTGTATATCTTCTTTGGAGAAATGTCTATTTAGGTCTTCTGCCCTTTTCTGGATTGGGTTGTTTGTTTTTTTGATATTGAGCTGCATGAGCTGCTTGCATATGTTGGAGATTAATCCTTTGTCAGTTGTTTCATTTGCAAATATTTTCTCCCATTCTGAGGGTTGTCTTTTCGTCTTCTTTATGGTTTCCTTTGCTGTGCAAAAGCGTTTAAGTTTGATTAGGTCCCATTTGTTTATTTTTGTTTTTATTTCCATTCCTCTAGGAGGTGGTGGGTCAAAAAGGATCTTGCTGTGATTTATGTCATAGAGTGTTCTGCCTATGTTTTCCTTTAAGAGTTTTATAGTGTCTGACCTTACATTTAGGTCTTTAATCCATTTTGAGTTTATTTTTGTGAATGGAGTTAGGGAGTGCCCTAATTTCATTCTTTAACATGTAGCTGTCCAGTTTTCCCAGCACCACTTATTGAAGGGGCTGTCTTTTCTCCATTGTATCTTCTTGCCTCCTTTATCAAAGATAAGGTGACCATATGTGTGTGGGTTTATCTCTGTGTTTGCTATCCTGTTCCATTGATCTATATTTCTGTTTTTGTGCCGGTACCATACTGTCTTGATTACTGTAGCTTTGTAGTACAGTCTGAAGTCCAGGAGCCTGATTCCTCCAGCTCCGTTTTTCTTTCTCAAGACTGCTTTAGCTATTTGGGTCTTTTGTGTTTCCATACAAATTGTGAAACATTTTGTTCTAGTTCTGTGAAAAATGCCATTGGTATTTTGATAGGGATTGAGTTGAATCTGTAGATTGCTTTGGGTAGTATAGTCATTTTCACAATGTTGATTCTTCCGATCCAAGAACATGGTATATCTCTCCATCTGTTTGTATCATCTTTAATTTCTTTCATCAGTGTCTTATAGTTTTCTGCATACAGGTCTTTTGTCTCCTTAGGTAGGTTTATTCCTAGGTATTTTATTCTTTTTGTTGCAATGGTAAATGGGAGTGTTTTCTTAATTTCACTTTCAGATTTTTCATCATTAGTGTATAGGAATGCAAGAGATTTCTGTGTATTAATTTTGTATACAGCTACTTTACCAAATTCATTGATTAGCACTAGTAGTTTTCGGGTAGCATCTTTAGCATTCTCTATGTATAGTATCATGTCATCTACAAATCGTGACAGTTTTACTTCTTTTCTGATTTGGATTCCTTTTATTTCTTTTTCTTCTCTGATTGCTTGGCTAAAACTTCCAAAACTATGTTGAATAATAGTGGTGAGAGCGGGCAACCTTTTCTTGTTCCTGATCTTAGTGGAAATGGTTTCAGGTTTTCAACACTGAGAACGATGTTGATTGTGGGTTTGTCGTATATGGCCTTTATTATTTTGAGGTAAGTTCCCTCTATGCCCAATTTCTGGAAGGTTTTTATCATTAATAGGTGTTGAATTTTGTCAAAAGCTTTTTCTGCACCTATTGAAATGATCACATGGTTTTTCTCCTTCAATTTGTTAAAATGGTGTATCATATTGATTGATTTGTATATATTGAAGAATCCTTGCATTCCTGGGATAAATCCCACTTGATCATGGTGTATGATCCTTTAAACGTGCTGTGGGATTCTCTTTGCTAGTATTTTGTTGAGGATTTTTGCATCTATATTCATCAGTGATATTGGCCTGCAGTTTTCTTTTTTGTGACATCTTTGTCTGCTTTGGTATCAGGCTGATGGTGGCCTTGAAGAATGAGTTTGGAAGTGTTCCCCCCTCTGCTATATTTTGGAAGAGTTTGAAAAGGATAGGTTTTAGCTCTTCTCTAAATGTTTGATAGAATTTGCCTATGAAGCCATCTGGTCATGGACATTTGTTTGTTGGAAGATTTTTTTTTTTTTTGGTACTGAAGTAAGTAGAGTTTATTTATTTATTTATTTATACTTATTTATTTACTTATTTCTGGCTACGTTGGGTCTTCACCGCGGTGCGCGGGCCCTCTCCAGCTGCGGCGAGAGGGACCCACTCTTCGTTGCAGAGCACGGGCTCCAGGCGCGCGGGCCCCAGCAGTCGCGGCACGCTGGCTCAGCAGCCGCGGCCCGCAGGCTCCAGAGCGCAGGCTCAGCAGCCGCGGTGCACGGGCCCAGTCGCTCTGTGGCACGTGGGACCCTCCCGGACCAGGGACCAAACCCGTGTCCCCTGCACCAGCAGGAGGACTCCCAACCACTGCGTCACCAGGGAAGCCCCGTGTTGGAAGATTTTTAATCACAGTTTCAATTTCAGTGCTTGTGATTGGTCTGTTTATATTTTCTATTTCTTCCTGGTTCAGTCTCAGAAGGTTGTGCTTTTCTAAGAATTTGTCCATTTCTTCCAGGTTGTCCATTTCATTGGCATAGAGTTGCTTGTAGTAATCTCTCATGATCCTTTGTATTTCTGCAGTGTCAGTTGTTACTTCTCCTTTTTCATTTCTAATTCTATTGATTTGAATCTTCTCCATTTTTTTCTTGATGTGTCTGGGTAATGCTTTATCAATTTTGTTTATCTTCTGAAAGAACCAGCTTTTAGTTTTATTGATCTTTGCTATTGTTTCCTTCATTTCTTTTTCATTTATTTCTGTTCTGATCTTTATGATTTCTTTCCTTCTGCTAACTTTGGGGTTTTTTTTGTTCTTCTTTCTCTAATTGCTTTAGGTGTAAGGTTAAGTTGTTTATTTGAGACGTTTCTTGTTTCTTGAGGTAGTATTGTATTGCTATAAACTTTTCTCTTAGAACTGCTTTTGTTGTATCCCATAGGTTTTGCGTCATTGTCTTTTCATTGTCATTTTTTTCTAGGTATTTTTTGATTTCCTCTTTGATTTCTTCAGTGATCTCTTGGTTATTTAGTAGGGTATTGTTTAGCCTCCATGTTTGTAGTTTTTACAACTTTTTTCCTGAAATTGATACCTAGTCTCATAGCGTTGTTGTCGGAAAAGATACTTGATGCAATTTCAATTTTCTTAGTTTTACCAAGGCTTAATTTGTGACCCAGGATATAATCTATCCTGCAGAATCTTCCATGAGCACTTGAGAAGAAAGCGTATTCTCTTATTTTTGGATGGAATGTACTATGAATATTAATTAAGTCCATCTCCTTTAATCTGTCATTTAAAGCTTCTGTTTCCTTATTTATTTTCATTTTTGATCATCTGTCCATTGGTGAAAGTGAGGTGTTAAAGTCTCCTACTATGATTTTGTTATTGTCAATTTCCCCTTTTATGGCTGTTAATATTTGCCTTATGTATTGAGGTGCTCGTATGTTGGGTGCATAAATATTTACAATTGTTATATCTTCTTCTTGGATTGATCCCTTGATCATTATGTAGTGCTCTTCTTTGTCTCTTGTAGTAGTCTCTATTTTAAAGTCTATTTTGTCTGATATGAGAATTGCTATGCCAGCTTTCTTTTCATTTCCATTTGCATGGAATGTATTTTTCCATCCCCTCACTTTCAGTCTGTATGTGTCCCTAGGTCTGAAGTGAGTTCTTGTAGACAGCATATATACAGATCTTGTTCTTGTATCCATTCAGCCAGTATCTCTTTTGGCTGGAGCATTTAATCCATTTACATTTAAGGTAATTATCACTATGTATGTTCCTATTACCGTTTTCTTAATTGTTTTGAGTTTGTTATTGTCAGTTTTATCCTTCTCTTGTGTTTCCTCCTTAGAGAAGTTCCTTTAACATTTGTTGTAATGCTGGTTTTGTGATGCTGAATTCTCTTAGCTTTTGCTTATCTGTAAAGTTTTTAATTTCTCCGTTGAATCTGAATGAGATCCTTGCTGGGTAGAGTAATCTTGGTTGTAGGTGTTTCCCTTTCATCATGTAAATATGTCCTGCCACTCCCTTCTGGCTTGCAGAGTTTGTGCTGAAAGGTCAGCTGTTAACCTTATGGCGATTCCCTTGTATGTTATTTCTTGCTTTTCCCTTTCTGCTTTTAATGTTTTTTCTTTGTATTTAATTTTTGATAGTTTGATTAATATGTGTCTTGGCGTGTTTCTCCTTGGATTTATACCGTATGGGACTCTCTTTGCTTCTTGGACTTGATTGTCTATTTCCTTTCCCACATTTGGGAAGTTTTCTACTATAATCTCTTCAAATATTTTATCAGTCCCTTTCTTTTTCTCTTCCTCTTCAAGGACCCCTACAATTCGAATGTTGTTGCATTTAATGTTTCCCAGAGGTCTCTGAGACTGTCCTCAATTCTTTTCATTCTTTTTTCTTTTCCTGCTCTGTGGTAGTTATTTCCACTATTTTATCTTCCAGGTCATTTATCTGTTCTTCTTCCTCAGTTATTCTGCTATTGATTCCTTCCAGAGAATTTTTAATTTCATTTATTGTGTTGTTCACCATTGTTTGTTTGCTCTTTAGTTTTTCTAGGTCCTTGTTAAACGTTTCTTGTATGTTCTCCATTCTATTTCCCAGATTTTGGATCATCTTTACTATAATTACGTTGAATTCTTTTTCAGGTAGACTGCCTGTTTCCTCTTCATTTGTTTGGTCTGGTGTTTTTTTTAGTTTTCTCCTTCATCTGTTGTGTATTTCTCTGTCTTCTCATTTTGCTTAACTTACTGTGTTTGAGTTCTCCTTTTCGTAGGTTACAGCTTCATAGTTCCCATTGTTTTTCGTGTGTGCCCCAAGTGGGTAAGATTGGTTCAGTGAGTTGTGTAGGTTCCTGGTGGGGGGGACTGGTGCCTATGTTCTGGTGGATGAAGTTGGATCTCTTCTTTCTGGTGTGCAGGACCACATCTGGTGGTGTGTTTTGGGGTGTCTGTGAACTTATGATTTTAGGCAGTCTCTCTGCTAATGGGTGGTTTGTGTTCCTGTCTTGCTAGTTTTTTGGTATGGGGTGTACAGCACTGTAGCTTGCTGGTTGCTGAGTGGAGCAGGGTCTTAGCTTTGAGATGGAGATCTCTCGGAGAGCTTTCACCATTTGTTGTTACATGGTGCTGGGAGATGGACCAAAGTCCTGAACTCAGCTATCCCACCTAAGAGGCTCAGGCCTGACACCTGGCCAGAGCACCAAGACCCGGTCAGCCACATGGCTCAGAAGAAAAGGGAGAAAAAAAAAGAAAGAAAAAAATTAATAAAATAAAATTAAATAATTAAAATAAAAAATAAAAAAATTAAAAATAAAAAAGTAAGAAAAAAAGCCAGACAGAAAGAAGAGAGCAACCAAACCAATAAAGAAATCCACCAATGGTAACAAGTGCTAAAAACTATGCTAAGAAAAACAAAAACAAAAACGGACAGATGGAACCCTAGGACAAATGGAAAAAGCAAAGCTATACAGACAAAATCACACAAAGAAGCATACACATACACATTCACAAAAAGAGAAAAATGAAAAATAAATAAATAAATAAATAAATATAAAAGGAAGAGAGCAATGAAATCAATAAACAAATCTACCAATCATAATAAGCTCTAAATATTAAACTAAGATAAACATAAAACCAGAAACAAATTAGATGCAGAAAGAAAACCCCAAGTCTACAGTTGTTCCCAAATTCCACAGCCTCAATTTTGGGATGATTTGTTGTCTATTCAGTTATTCCACAGATGCAGGGTACATCAAGTTGATGTGGAGATTTAATCCCTTGCCCTGAGGCTGCTGGGAGAAATTTCCCTTTCTCTTCTTTGTTTGCATAGCTCCTGGTGTTCAGCTTTGGATTTGGCTCCACCTCTGCATATAGTTCACCTGAGGGTGTCTGTTCTTCGCTCAGACAGGATGGGGTTAAAGTAGCAGCTGAATAGGGGGCTCTGGCTCACTCAGGTCGGGGGGATGGAGGGGTATGGAATTCAGGGCGAGCCTGCAGCAGCAGAGGACTGCGTGACCTTGCAACAGCCTGAGGCGCACCGTGTGTTCTCCTGGGGAAGTTGTCCGTGGATCACGGGACCCTGGCACTGGTGGGCTGCACAGGCTCCCGGGAGGGGAGATGTGGATAGTGACCTGTGCTTGCACACAGGCTTCTTGGTGGCTGCAGCAGCAGCCATAATGTTTCATGCCTGTCTCTGGTGTCCACGCTGATAGCCGTGGCTCATGCCCATCTCTGGATCTCGTTTAGGTGGTGCTCTGAATCCCCTCTCCTCGTGCACCCCAAAACAATGGTCTCTTGTCTCTTAAGTAGTTCCAGACATTTTCCTGGACTCCCTCATGACTAACTCTGGAGCACTAGCCCCCTTCAGGCTGTGTTCACACAGCCAACCCCAGTAATCTCCCTGGGATCTGCCCTCTGAAACCCGAGCCTTAGCTCCCAGCCACCACCCTCCCTGGCGGGTGAGCAGGCAAGCCTCTCAGGCTGGTGAGTGCTGGTCAGCACTGATCCTCTGTGCAGGAATCTCTCCGCTTTGCCTTCTGCACCCCTGTTGCTGTGCTCTCTTCCATGGCTTCGAAGCTTCCCCCCCACCCACCCCCCATCTCCACCAGTGAAGGGGCTTCCTAGTGTGTGGAAACATTTCCTCCTTCACAGCTCCCTCCCAGAGGTGCAGGTCCCATCCCTATCTTTTTGTCTCTGCTTTTCTTTTTTCTTTTGCCCTACCCAGGTACGTGGGGGAGTTTCTTGCCTTTTGGGAAGTCTGAGGTCTTCTGCCAGCGTTCAGTAGGTGTTTTGTAAGAGTTGTTCCACATGTAGATGTATTTTTGATGTATTTGTGGGGAAGAAGGTGATCTCCATGTCTTACTCCTCCACCATCTTGAAGGTCCCCTCCTCACTATTTTTTATCAAAACTTATGTAAATTATACAAATTGTTGTGTAATTCTGGTTTATCTTATACTATTTTCCAAATGACCCACTGTAGAAATAATATGCTAATATTCCAAGGAAACTCATTTAATTGCCAACTATTTCATTTTGATTTTCTAACAACTTTAGCAAAAGTTGTGTGTTTATGCTATTGGTAAATGAAGCAGAATCAGTATGGATAGAATGCTTTTTATGGTAAATTTTGCAGAATAATTTGCACAAGAGGGATTTTTTTTTTTTTTTAAATCTCAGGAGTTATTTTTGTTTTTTTTTCTTTTTAATTTTATTTATTTATTTATTTATTTATTTATTTATTTATGGTTGTGTTGGGTCTTCATTTCTGTGCGAGGGCTTTCTCTAGTTGTGGCAAGTGGGGGTCACTCTTCATCACGGTGCATGGGCCTCTCACTATCGTGGCCTCTCTTGTTGTGGAGCACAGGCTCCAGACGCGCAGGTCCAGTAATTGTGGCTCATGGGTCCAGCTGCTCCGCGTAATGTGGGATCTTCCCAGACCAGGGCTTAAACCCGTGTCCCCTGCATTGGTAGGCAGATTCTTAACCACTGTGCCACCAGGGAAGCCCGAGAGGGATTTTAATTAGAAAATATTTATGCACATAAGAAATGGGAGATAGTTGTCATGTATTAACTCAAACTCTTTTTTCCTGACTCCCTTTTACCCAATACCCTCACCTGAACAGAAAGGGATATCACCCCTACCACTTAATTGTCTCAGCAGATTCAGATACAGATTTGAAATCCATAGCCCTTTAGTTAAAATAAAATCTGTTGCACAGGTATAATGCAGAAGAATTTAAGATCAATGTTTTTCATATCCCCCCTCACCAAGAGCATCAGGTTTAAAACATCAACTATGTCCCTAACATGGACACTAGCCCACCACCACCTAGGAGAAGGTGGGTGGTACCCTGAAGCCCTCCCTCAGCCCCAGACTGTGGGGTACCCTGTCCTGAGCAAGGAGCACTGTGCCCAGTGACCAGACTCAGCCACATCTGAGAGAGGGGAGCAGAAACAAGATCAAAGGGTCCATAAAGCCTTTGGAAGGAAACTCTCTTCACCCTAGTGACCTGGAGAGATCTTCCCCTTTCAAGGATGGATAAAGTGGTAAAAAAAAAAAAAAAGAAAACATTCTAAGACTAAGAATCTGTTTATAAACAGTACAAATTACTAGAAAAAAAGAGCAGGTAACACAATATAGGAGATAAAAGTGATAAAAGTAGATTATGCATCATGTCTATGCCTTTAGCTATCTGTGCTTCCTATTCAGGAAATGCCTATCAAGTATCATAAGTACCTACAACATATGTCTCATAGACCAGCCTGTGCCCTTGCAGAGGCATGCAGACACCAGAAGGCAGTAGTGTTGGTTCTTCCTCTGGTCACTCCACTTCTTCTTCTACCTGCTGTGAGGGTGGACAGATATCAGCAGTGGCTTTAATCATTACTTTTGGGATTTTCATCTGCGTCACTGTAGTGGAGTGGGTTTCATTCCATCACACTTGGCTTTTTCTTTTCAAATCATTTACTTTTTCTGCAAAAGCCAATGACCCTTTCAAGCACCTTGTAGGGCTCCTACAGGCAAGGCCTTCTACACTCACACTCAGCTGATGAAAGCAATCCACTAATGCTTCTGATTGTACAAGCCCGAGTTCCAGTCCTGCCCACCTTGAGACTCTTACAACAGAAAGAACCCACCAACCCTGAAATGAGGTGGGGGCACAACTGAGCATCCTTACCAATTGCAATGAGAATCAAGGTTGAGAGATGCAATCATATCAGGAAAAAGTAGAGAAGATTTCAATATGACACAAACGCATGTTTTAGCATGAAAAGTCTTCAGAGACTTATGGACTTTTATCAGAATATTATTTGTGAATGCTGCCATTATGCAATACAGTACTGGTGGTGATCTTTCAGAGGTTAGATAAATAGTGTATCTTGATAGGAATGACCTTTAATGGTGCATCCTGACACTGTTCTCTCTCTGTGTATTAAGGTCTACCTCCTTATCCCCTGGTGAGTTTTTGAATAGTGTTACCATTTTACTGTCTAACCAAAATTCTCTTCTGATTTTTTTTATTTTCCCCTGGAGATAAGGAAACAAAGGTAAGCTGGGAATAGATAATAAAAGTCCTCCTATGGTCTTTTTAGTAACTTTAGCCTGTAGTCAAGGTAACACCCACATGTTTTTAGCAAGAGGAGGACCTGATTAGAAAGACACTGCAGGCCACCTTGGAGCAGATACTGCTGATTCTTACTTGGCCCCTCTCAGAGATGCACCTGCCCTGAGGAGTGTGTGTTTAGGCACCTTTGGGGGACTCCACAGCAAACACAGCTCTTTGACTTACCTCGTTGCTGCTTTCTAGCCCAGGAAAATTACATTGTTCTCTACACTGCTGTCCATGTTATGAACTTGAGGGTCACCCTGACACTGCATAGGCTTAATGTTTAATAAGACACAAAGGCTTGTGAGTAGCTTCCTTCAAGTAGGGCTACATTATAACTTTTGTGGGCCTGAGATACTATTGCTATTGCAAGCTTCCTCCTTCATGAGAAACAAAGAAAATACATTTAAAAATTGTGACTGTGTCGTATAAAGACAAATGTATTGTAGGTTAAAATCATTGTTACATTATCATCTTCATTTTTCTTCATGTTTTCAAAGAAATTAAAATTGCATATTTAACATATTCATGGGTCCCTAAAAATATTATGAGCGCTACTCCCTATGCCTCCTGAGTCTGAAGGGTCAGATGGCCACTTTCCATGCTCCCTTGCAGCCTGTCTCCTCTCTGCTGGCATTTTACCTCATCACCTTGCTATCTGTTCACACATCTTGCTCTTTAATATGTGATGCATCTGGTCTAGTCAGAAGGCATGTATGCCTATATTCGAGATTCAACAGTTTTTCTAACACACACACACATACTCACATAGCACATGTTGTGTTGAATGGACAGGTAACTGCAGTGTCAAATGTTACTGGCCCAACAAGATGATTAGCCCGTCCCTGTTTATCACAAGGCAATATGTTCTCCTTGCTGCTGCTCCCCTTTTATTATTTCCTATTGCAATGCATCTCCAATTAAACTTTCTCTCCCAGAAACCCTAAGCTGGAGCCATTCCTTCCTGGTTGGAGTATAGTTGATTTACAATGTCATGCTAGTTTCTGCTGTACAGCTAAATGAATCAGTTATACATATACATATATCTACTCTTTTTTAGATTATTTTCCCATATAGGTCATTACAGAGTACTGAGTAGAGTTCCCTGTGCTATACAGTAGGTCCTTATTAGATGTTTATTTTATACATAGTAGTATATATATGTCAATCTCAATCTCTCAGTTTATCCTTCCCCTCCCTTCCCCCTGGCAACCATAAGTTTTTTCCTTACATCTGTGACTCTATTTCTGTTCTGTAAATAAGTTCATTTGTACCAATTTTTTAGATTTCACATATAAGCAACATCATATGTTATTTACCTTTCTCTGTCTGACTTACTTCACTCAATATGACAATCTCTAGGTCCATCCATGTTACTGCAAATGGCATTATTTTGTTCTTTTTTATGGCTGAGTAATATTCTATTGTATAGAATACAATATGTACCACATATAATGTATATGCACCACATAATATGTATATGTACCACATCTTCTTTTATCCATTCTTCTGTTGATGGACACTTAGGTTGCTTCCCTGTCCCAGCTATTGTAAATAGTGCTGTCATGAACATTGGGGTACATGTATCTTTTCAAATTATGGCTTTCTCCAGATATATGCCCAGGAGTGGATCATATGGTATTTTTAGCTTTTTAAGGAACCTCCATACTGTTCTCCATAATGGTTGTACCACTTTACATTCCCACCAACAGTGTAGGAGGGTTCCCTTTTCTCCACACCCTCTCCAGTATTTATTGTTTGTAGACTTTTTTGATGATGGCCATTCTGACCAGTGTGAGGTGATACCTCATTGTAGTTTTGATTTGCATTTCTCTAATAATTAGTGATACTGAGCATCTTTTCATGTGACTCTTGGCCCTCTGTATGTTTTCTTTGGAGCTGGAGGAATCAGGCTCCCTGACTTCAGACTATACTACAAAGTTACAATAATCAAAACGTAGGGTACTGGTACAAAAACAGGAATACAGATCAATGGAATAGGATAGAAAGCCCAGAGATAAACCCACACACCTATGGTTACCTAATCTATGACAAAGGAGGCAAGAATATACAATGGAGAAAAGACAGTCTCTTCAATAAGTGGTGCTGGGAAAACCGGACAGCTACATGTAAAAGAATGAAATTACAACACACCTTAACACCAGACACAAAAATAAGCTCAAAATGGATTAAGCATCTAAATGTAAGGCCGGATACTGTAAAACTCTTAGAGGAAAACATAGGTAGAACATCCTCTGACATAAATCACAACAAGAATTTTTTGGATCTGTCTCCTAGAGTGATGGAAATAAAAACAAAAATAAACAAATGAAACCTAATTAAACTTAAAAGCTTTTGCACAGCAAAGGAAACCATCAACAAAACGAAAAGACAAACAACATAATGGGAGAAAATATTTCCGAAAGAATTGACCAGCAAGGGATTAATCTCCAAAATATACAAACAGCTCATGCAACCCAATATCAAAACAAACAAACAACTCAATCAAAAAATGGGCAAAATATCTAAATAGACATTTCTCCCAAGCACTTTTTAACCAGACTAGAGTGCTCTCACCCTTCCCCCATATTCACGGCAACCTCTTTCCATTGGCAGCATTAATTTACTTCCTTGTAACTGGTTATTTGTTATGCTCCTATCTCCTGGATTTCTTTCCTATATCTTACCAGTTTATAGCTTCCTGCACGTCAATCAACCTTGCCTCAGAGGAGTAGTTCAAAGGTGGGCAACAGGTCAAACTGAATTCAACATTGCCAGCTCTTTGCCCTTAATTTTTTCTTTTATTTTTTGCATACAAGAATGTTCTCTACTTATGGAAGGAATAAACCATAAAGATTCCTGTTGATCCATTATGCCCCCCCCTGATAATTTTAAGAGTATGCTGTGAGGATGGAGTAATCAGAAGGTGGAGGGCTGATTAAAAGATGTTTTCTTTTAGAGATCTGTTCTTTTCACTAGAAGCCTAGAATTAAACTACTACTACTGATTATCAACCACTTCTTTTTAAAAGAAACTTAAATACACACATATTTAACAAGACTAGTTTGGCGCTATTTTAAACTTGCAAAAAAGCAAGTATTGTTTAATTATGTTAATTTCAGATATTTGTTGTAATCAATGTTTTTAATAACTTCCCACACTCAAAAGTCACTGTTTTCTCTTGAAGAAGTTAAGGGCATCATTAAAATTAAGAAAAGCCCACTTTACAAAGTACACTTGCAAAAAACCCTCGTGTAAAACCCCAAAGTCAGTTTAGAATACATATTTTTCCACTTTTGGTATGTTTATTCTCTTGTTTCAGAAGTTGTAAAAATCAGATTAGTTCATTGTACCCATGTTCGTGAAATAGGAAGTTTCATTTCATAATTCTAACTTACCCATGGGGATTGTGGCTGGGTAAGGGGATTTTCACTATTAGGACAACACAAATTGCACTTTCTAACACTTTAAAAAAAACAAACAGCTACATAGGAGTATAATTGAAATATAATAAAGTGTACATATTTAAAGAGTATAATTTGATGAGTTTTGACATATGTATACACCTGTGAAAACATCAGCACAATCAAGATAATGAAGACATCCATCATCCCCAGTAGTTTCCTGTTGCCTTTTTGTAATCTCTTCATGCTATGACTCCCGTCCAGCCCTAGGCAACTACCCATCTGCTTTTGTCACTATATCTTATTTTGCATTTATTAGAATTTTATATAAATGGAACCATATAATATGTATCCTTTTTTTTCACCTGACTTCCTTCTCTGTGTGTAATTATTTTGAGATTCATGCATGTCGTAGAACTATCATTAGCCCATTCCTTTTTATTTCAGGGTATTATTCCATTGTTTGTTTATCCATTTACCTTTGACTATTACAAATTCAGCTGCTGTGAAAATCCGTGGGTAAGTATTTGTATGGAGATATGTTTTCTTTCATCTTGGGTAAACACTTAGGAGTATATATTTACATTTTTAAGAAACTGCCAGATGGTTTTCCAAAATGATTGTACTGTTTTACATTCCCATCAGCAACATATGAGAGGTTCAGTTTCTCTATATCTTCACCAATGCATGGTATGGTCAGTCTTTGAAATTTTAGCCATCCTAATAGATGTGGAGTAGTTTATCATAGAGCTTTTCATTTGCATTTTCCTAATGGCTAATGACATTGAACATTTGTTCATGTGCTGAACATCTGTCCATGTACCTTCTCTGATGAAATGTCTGTTCAAATTGTTAGCTCATTTAAAATTTTTATTTATTTATGTATTTATGTATTTATTGTGCTTTGAGAGTTCTTCATGTATTCTGGATACAAGCCCTTTAAAACATATATGCTTTGCAAATATTTTCTACATGCCTGTGATATATCTTTTTATTACCTTAAAAAAGTCTTTTAAAGAGCAATAGCTTTTACTTCTGATGAAGTCTAATTTGTCAATTTATTATTTTGTGTATCATACTTTTGGTGTGAGATCTAAGAAATCTTTGCCTGAGCCAGTGCTAAAAATATTATCCTATGTTTTCTTCTAGAAGTTTTATAATTTTAAGTTTATATTTAGGCATGTGATCCATTTTATGCTATTTTTTGTATAGGGTGCAAAGTATGGATCAATGTTTGTTTGGTTTGGTTTACTTTGGTTTGTTTTTTGCATATAGATACCAATTTTTCCAGCACCATTTGTGGAAAAGACTACCCTTTCTCCATTGAAGAACCTTTGCACCATAGTAAAAAACAAACAAACAAATAAAAAAAACAGAAAAACATTTGTCTATATATGTGTAAGTCTGTTTCTGGACTCTATTCCATTTCATTGATTTATTTTCCAATTTTTACAACACAACTACATTGTCTTGATTATTGTTGTTTTATAATAAATCTTGAATTAGGTAATGTTATCCCTCTAACTATGTTCTTTTTCAAAAATGTTTTGGTTATTTTATGTCTTTTCCATTTTCACATGGATTTTAGAATCACGTGGTCAATTTTTATAGAAAGCTCACTGAGATTTTGGTAGGGATTGTGTTGGATATATAGTTACAGTTGGAGGGAATCCACATGTTAATAGTATTGAAACTTCTGACCTGTGAACATGTATATCCTGTAGTGTAAGTGCCTGGCAATTAACCTTTCTGATTATAATGTAAGTGCTTGACATTAAGCTTTTGACTACTGAGGCATCCATTTCAAAGACATTCATCTGGAATAAGTACATTGCTAACTACACAACTAGATAAAGAGCCAAGCTGTGCCACCCCACCCCTGAAGTTCCCCTTGTAGCCCTGGGTGACCTAGATAACTGACCACTTGAGAGACCCTGCTTTTCCCTTCCCACACTTTAGTTCTTGCTCTTAGTTTTAAATTCACCAGTAAAGAGTAAAACTGTGAAACCCTAGGAACCCCACCTGTGACCACAATAAAGGCAGAACTCCAGGTTCATGGGCTCTATTTCTGTTTCTCTCTCTTTCTCTACCTATGACCTTGCTTTGTGGAGCATGTCATGTACCCACCAGGACGTGAAGGTAAACAACCTTGATTTTTTCAGAGTTCCCTGATGGTTTTTGCTGAGGTGTATCCTGAAATCATAATAAGAACCACATCAGCCAGTGCAGCCACAACACTGACTCTGGTCAGGGAAATGTCTATGGGGCTGCCACAGTAATACAGGCCCAGGTTAGTGCTCAGGCATTTCTAGCCCATGGCATCACTATCGATAGGCTGAGAATGACCCAAAACAATCTATTTATGTCATTTTAATGTCTTTCATCAAAGATTTGTCATTTTTAGTGTTATAGGTCTTTTACTTTTGTCAAATTTATCACTACGTATTTCACTTTTTTATGCTATTGTAAATGGCATTATCTTTTTTTTTCAGATTTCAGTTGTTAGTTGCCAGTTTTATAGAAATATTTTTTTCCTCTATATTGATCTGGTATTATACAACCTTATCAAAATCATGTATTTGATTTACCATAAAATTTACCATCTTAACCATCTCAAGTGTACAATTTATTAGGATTAAGTATATTTGCATTGTTGTGCAACATATTTCTGTACATTTTTCATCTTGTGAAACTGAAATTCTTTACCCTTTGAAAAATATTTCCATCTACCTCTCTGTCAGCCCCTGCCAACCACCATTCCACTTTCTGGTTCTATGGTTTTTTTCCTGTTTATTTTAACATCTTTACTGAGATCTGATTCATATACCATAATGAATTTGATTATTTTGAGACATTATATAACTGGAATCAGACAGTATTTGTCCTTTTGAAACTGGTTTATTTTACTTAACATAGTGTCCTCAAGGTTCATCCATGGCACAACCTGTGTCATAATTTCCTTTCTTTTCAAGGCTGAATAATATTCTTTTGTATGCATATACCACATTTTCTTTATCCATTCATCCATTGATGGGCAATTGCGTTGCTTCCACCTCTTCACTATGTGATTTGCAAATCTTTTTTTTCCATTCCATAAGTTGCCTTTTCACTATGTTAATTGTTTCTCTGATGCACAGAATTTTGAAGTTTGATGCAGTTTCACTTGCCTATTTTTACTTTTGTTTCCTGTGCTTTCCTAGTCAGTCATTTAGCAATCATTGCTAAATCCAATGTCATAAAGCTTACCCCCTATATTATTATAGGAGTTTTAGAATTTTAGGGTTTACATTTAAGTCTTTAACACATTTTGAGATAATTTATATATATGGTGCAAGGTAAGGATCCAACTTCATTCTTTGATATGGAGATATGCGATTTTCCCAAAATTATTTGTTTAAGAAAGTTTTCTTTCCCATTGTATGGTCTTGGGACCCTTATTGAAGATCATTTATTATATAAACAAAAGTTTATTTCTGGACTTTCTATTCTGTTCTGTTGGTAAACATGCCCATCTTTATGCCAGAATCACACTATTTTGATTATTGTAGCTTGGTATATGTTTTGCAATCAGGAAGTGAGCCTTCCAACTCGGTTTCCTCTGTTTTAAGATTGTTTGGCTACCTAGGGTCCATTGAGATTCCTTATAAATTTTAGGATTTTTTTCTATTTCTACAAGTATTGCCTTTGAAATTTTGATGGAGATTGCATTGAATCTGTAGATAGTTTTTTTGATAGATATTATAATGCATTGGAAGTATAGAAATTGTAACAATATTATATATTCCAATTTATGAACATGGGATATCTTTCTATTTATCTGTGACTTCTTTAATTCATTTCAGCAATATTTTGTTGTTTTCAGTGTACAAGTCTTTCATCGCTTTGGTTGAGTTTATCCTAAGTATTGTGTTATTTTGATGATATTGTAAATGGAAACATTTTCTTAATTTATTTTATGGTTGGTTTGTTAGTGTATAGAAACACAACTGATTTTTGTATGTTGATTTTGTACCTACAACTTTGCTAAATCTATTAGTTCTAACATGTGTGTGTGTGTGTGTGTGTGTGTGTGTGTGTGTATGGAGACACTAGAATTTTTCATATATAAGATCATGTCATCTGCAAACTGAGATAATTTTTCTTCTTACTTTCCAGTTTGGATGCCTTTCATTTCTTTTTCCTGACTAATTTCTCTGGCTAGGACTTCCAATACTACATTGAGTACAAATGGTAAGAGTGGGCATAGTTGGTATTCCTGATCTTAGAGAAAAAGCTTTCAGGCTTTCAACATTGAGAATGATGTCAGCTGTGGGCTTTTCAGATATGGCCTTTTTTTATGTTATGGTAGTTTCTTTCTATTCCAAGGGTTTTTTTTTGTTTTTTTTTTTAGTGTTTTCATGATATAAAAATATTGAAATTTGTTAAATGCTTTTTCTGCATCAGTTGAGATGCTCCTATAATTTTCATCCATTATTCTGTTAATGTGGTATACCACATTAATAATGTAACACAACACATTACGTTGATTTTCATATGTTGATCCGACTTTGCATTACAGGTACTAATCCTACTTGGTTATAGTCTATCATCTCTTTAATAAGTTGTTGAATTCCTTTGCTGATAGTTTGTTGAAGATTTTTGCATCGCTATCTATCAGGGGAATTGGTCTGTAGTTTTCTTTTCTTTTAGTATCTTTGTCTGGATTTGGCGTCAGAGTAATGCAGGCCTCATAAAATAAGTTTGGAAATGTTCTCTTCATTTTTTAAAAGGATTTAAAAGGGATTGGTGTTAATTCTTCTGTAAATACTTGGTAGAATTCTTCAGTAAGACCATGTTGTCCAGGATTTTTTGTTGTTTGGAGGAAGTTTTAAATTTCTGATTCAATCTCCTTAATATATTTGTCTGTTTATATTTTTATTTCTTTATGATTCAGTATTGGTAGTTTATATGTTTTTAGACATGTATTCATTTCTTCTATCCAGTTAGTTGACATGTAATTGTTCATTGTAGTCTCATAATCTTTCTTATTTCTGTGGCATCAGTTATAATGTCCTTTCTCTCATTTATTAATTATGTGAGTCTTCTCTCCTTTTTTCTTAGTTAATCTACCTAAGGGTTTGTCAATTTTGTTGATCTTTTAGCATTTCTTATAAGGCAGGTCTAGTGGACTCTATGAACTTTTATTTTTTATATTTTTTCCAAAATTTTTATTTAGTTATGTTTCATAGTTTCTGTCTCTGTGTTGATATTCTCTTTTTCTATGTGCAATTGAATTCATCTGTCATTTCCTTGATTTCATTTAGTTGTCTATCTGTGCCCTCTTTAAGCTCATTGATCATCTTTAAGACAGTTATTTTGAATTCTTAGGTAACTGATAGATCTATTTTGTTCATTAGTTTGACCCATGTTTTCCTGTTTCTTTACACCTTATGATCTTTTGTTGAGATTTGGGAATTTGAAAAAACAGCCACCTTTCCCCGTCCTGGCTTCATATAGGGGAAGACCTTCACAAATCAGCATGGCTAGAGATTATGAAGGACTCCTTAACATTTTTTGGAATGTGTCTTTTCTGAGCTTGTGAGTAAATTCCCTGTTGAAGATGTTTCCCCTGTTCTCAAGGGCCCATAATCTCTTACTCCACCTGGTGACTATCTGTGGTATTGCAGTCTCCCTGTTACTGTAACAAGCTATGGGGCTAGCCTTTGTTCTCAGAGTCCCCCAAACTGGCATCCAAATTATACCTCTGTTCCTTTCAGCACTCTGAATCAAGTGAGAAGTAAAACAGACCCCATACATTGATGCACATTCTACTCTTTTATTTCCCTCTTTAGAAAGAAGCCAGAAGTTGGGAGTTTTCTTCCAATTATTTTGCATTGTTCTGGAAAGGAGGAGAGTAAGGTGGGCAGATGCAATGAACTTTCTGGTTAATGGTGTCACATAAGTTCTCTAGGCTCTCCTTTGCTTCATTCTTTTTTATTTTTGCTCCTCTGACTCAATAATTTTAAATGACTTGTCTTCAAGGTAACCAATTCTTTCTTATGCTTTTGCTTAATCAAGTTTGCTGTTGAATCTCTCTAATGCATTTTTCAATTTAGTTACTATATTCTTCAGTTCCAGATTAATCTGCTTGGTTCTTTTTTATAGTTTTTGTCTCTTTGTTGATAATTTCATTTTGTTATTTTAGCATTTTCTTGATTTCCTTTAGTTGTCTCTCTGTGTTCTCTTTCAGTTCATTGAATATATTTAAAATTATTTAAAATTTTTTGTCAGAGAATTCATAAATCTTTGTTTCTTTAGAGTTGGTTTCTAGAAACTTATTTTGTTCCTTTGATTGGGCTATGTTTCTCTGTTTCTTTGTATACCTTGTGATCTCTGTTGAGTTTTCACCATATGATAAAACAACTGCCTCTCCCAGTCTTTACAGTCTGGTTTCAGACATGGGAAAAACTTCACCAATCAGCCTGGCTAGAGGTTCTGAGGAACTCCCAAACCTTTTCTGGGAATGTGTTTTCTCTGAGCTTGTGTGTGTAATTTCCAAGTTAAAGAGGTTTGCATATGCTGCTTCTCGGGATCTTGTAATCTCTTGCTCCTTTTGTATCTATCTACAATATTGCAGTCACTCTGGTGCTAAAACTAGCAGTAAGACTTGACTTTGTTCTCATTGGTCCCCAATCTGCCATCCAAACCATACCAGTTTCCAATAGCACTCCAAGTTAGGTGAAACAGAAACCAATTCCTTGGGCAGCTGCCTAAAATTCAGAATGTTGAATGCACGTTCCACACTTTTATGTCCCTCCTGATGGAAAAGTTGGGAGTTGGGAGTCTCCCCCTGATGGCACCACACTGTGTTGGGGAGTAGGCGAGGCTAGAATAGGCAAAATGCAATAACCTTTCTTACCTGCTTTGACGAGGCTTTTCTTGGCTTTGTACTCACCTGAGATTCTGCAACCTCTTAAGTGGATTCTGGAGGTCTCACAAAGCAATTTGGTCCACATATCATTGTTGAGTCTGTGGCCCTATAGGGGAACATAGCTATGGGGCTTCTTATTCTACCATCTTGATGATATACTTATTTAATATTAAGTTTTGAAAGTTCTTTATATTTTCTCGATACTAGTACTTTGTCTGATATGTCACTTACAAATAATTTCTCCTAGTCAGAAGAATGTCTTTTCATTTTTTAACAGGGTCTTTCATAGAGAAAATGTTATAAATTTTGTTGAATTCTGACTTATCAACTTTCTGACTTTTCTTTTCATGGTTTGTGCTTTTGGCGTCAAGGTTAAGGAACTCCTTGACTAGCTCTAGACGCTGAAGGTTTGCTCCTATGTTTTTCTAATTGTTTTATAGCTTTATATTTTATGTTTCAGTTCATGATCCATTTTCAGGGTTTTTTTTTAAATAAAATGTGAGAAATCGGTTGAGTTTCCTTTTTTTTTTTGTCCTATAGCTGTATAATTGCTGCTGCAGCATCATTTGTTGAAAGGTTATCTTTCCTCCTTTGATTAAAAAAAAATAAGTTGGGCGTATTTATGTGAGTCAATTTAAAGTTTCTTTATTCCATTTCAGTGAACTAAGTGTCTATCATTGTCTAGTCACCAATACCACATATCTTGATTACTGTAGCTGTACAAGGAATGTTGAAATTGTGTAGACTAATTCATCCAAATTTATTCTCCTTTTTCAAAATTCTTTTAGCAATTCTAGTTCCTTTGTTTTTCCATATAATTTCTAGAATAATGTCCTTATCTGCAAAAACATCTTGCTGAGGTTTTAATAGAAATTACATAATATCTGTATATTTATTTGGGGGAGTATTGGCAACTTTGCTATGTTGAATCTTTCAAAATACAAACATGTTATGTATCCCCATGTATTTAGATCTTCTTGATTTTAAAAATCAGCATTATATTGTTTTCAGCACATAAGCCCTATACATGTTTTCTTGGATTTATAGCTAAGTATTTTTCTTTTTTTAAATGATGGTAAATAATATTGTATTTTTATTTTAGTGTCTATGTATTCATAGCTAATATATAGAAATCTGTTGATTTTTGTGTTTATCTTGTATCCTGAGATCTTGATGAATCTCTTGAACAATCCCTTATTGTTTCAGAGGGTTGATTGTCATGTAAACTGTTATGTCACTGAAAATGAGGACAGTTTATTCTTTCCTTTTAGACATGTGCCTTTTTTGTTTTCTGATGTCTTTGACTAGAATAGAGTGAATATTATCTGAAAATTCTCTTTCTTGTCAGGGTGCCTTTTTATGTACCTTTGGCTAGAGATAGAAATCTTTTGTTGGGGATTTTCTTGTCTGCACCTGTTCATGTTTCCAGGTTGTTGGGTTTATATTACCTAGTGTAAGATGTATGAAGCAAAAATAAAACCTAGGGAATTCACCACTGTGTTTCATAGAGCCCTATGTCCTCATCTGCCTTATACTGGCCCACTTTCAGAGTTTCCTCATGTTTATTTTGTATATAATCTCATAATTTTAAAATTTCTATTTAATGGAAGGAATAGGGGAAATGCATCTATTCCATATTTCCAGCAGCGTAATTAGTTTTTTAAAATGTTATGAAAAACTGATTCACTTTGTTATAAAGCAGAAACTAACACACCATTGTAAAGCAATTATACTCCAATAAAGATGTTAGAAAAAAAAATGTTATGAAAAACTTACTTCTTGATATATATATATCCCATTAAATTAGAATAAATTTTTTAAAAATACAACTGAAACAAATTACCATTGTTTATGAAATGACATCTTAAGTATTGTCTACCATAGAATAGTACTCATTGAGCAAAATGGTGAGGTTGGCCTGCACCAAAACTATTTACTTGAAAACAGAAGCTTTCTCAGAAATGAAAACTATCATGCAAGAAAAGCTGCAATATCAGCTCTATTACAAACCTTAGGTGGCTAAAGGAGATGAGGCACTGTTTCTGACATGGAGTTTATTTCTAGGAATATTCATCTTCTCATCAAGCTCCCAAAGACCCTGCCTGAGAATTTCATAGAGGATGCAGGGAAAACTGGAAAGAACTCTGTGGTTACAGCAGCATAAAACATAGGGCAAAAGCATCCATGCTTTGTCTCTTCTCTCACAAAGGGTAGCTCAAAGGTGGAAAGAGGCTTTCTTCTTAACGTTGTTACGGAACATAAAACCACTTTGAGAGAAAGATGGCCCTTTGACATTACCCTTCCTCCTCCTTCCTGCCTGGGCTCTGGAGGTAAAGCCTGGCATTGTTGAAGACATTTTGTGACCATAAGTTGATTAATATGCAGTATTTCTGTAAATTAGACATCCTTGTATACCTGCTCTTTACCGTATCTGACAGTAGTTGATCTTTTAAAACCTCATTAGAAGCACATGGATTTTCACGGCGTTATTATTTTCTTTGTATTGCTTAAATTGTTTGAACTTGGTAGACGTGTCTCTTGTTACTTTATTCATATCCTCATTTTATTTTGATTTTTGAGTTTTACCTTTCTGGGGTGTTGAAATATGTCTGATTGATATGTGAATTTGTTCTAATATTTGATGTATTTCCTCTCCAGTTATTTTTCTCCACATTTGTTTTCCACTTTGAGGACCAAATTGTTAGACCATTGAATATTATTTGAGAACAATTATGGATAACTTCTTAGTGACTTTCCTGTATGTCACGTTTCTTTATCAATTATGTTATTTTTGACTTAGTTGATTTGCCTCTCTCCTTCTGTCCAAAGGGGTTATCTGTTGTTTACATGCTCATTTAAAGTCTTATTTTTTTTCATAATTACTAGTCTGGCCATTTTTAGGTTTTAGGTTTTCTTTTCTGGGTAGAGTTTCTCTTTTTGTTTGTGTTTTAAAGGTTACTTGGTGTGTGGCCTGTATCTGTGTGATATATTCATGTGTGGTCTGTTATTCTCTTATGAAGGTCACTTGTCCATATGGCAGATGTTTCCATGATTCAAGTGCAATAAAATTAGTGTTCTCTTATTTTCTCAGCTAAAAACTTTCTCTGTATGCTTACTGGATTCTGAGCTATCTTGATTTCAGGTTTTTAAGATTCTAAAGTATGGATTTACCCTGGTTTATAATGACTAGAGTATGATTGCCTTCCACTTATAATTTTAATTTATATTTTCTATATGTAATATAGAAATTGTTAATGCTTTGAGTAGTTTATTTAATGGAATCTCAAGTGTCCCAATCAGCGTAGCTCCTTCCAGGAGAGGTGTTGTCTTTATATGAGTTTTAATGAGGATATCATCCACACAAAAGTCAGGTAAAAATTTATATTCTATGTGTCAATCAACATAGGCCCATGCTTTCATTCTTAACTTCATAATCATTATATTGTGTCTCTGTAGTCTTTGCACGGTTTAGCTGTTTAGCTATTGTCTGGAGTTAGCCATCTGCTCTTTCATCCTGTAAATATCCATCTCAATAACAATTGTAACCTCTCTGGGATCTGCATTATATCAGAATTTAATCGGTCATATCATGTTAACTCTTCTGATATTTTCAGTACTCTTCTATATCTTCTGCAGTGTTGACCTTAGAGAGGATTAGTGTACAGGAGTTGGCTGTGTTATCCACATCCCTGTCTCCACGAGTTTTATCAAGATGCAAATAAGGCAACCCTTATATGCTGATGCTGAAAAGACATTGTAGCCACCACGCAGACACTTAAAGTCACAATTCATGAACTCAAATATTCTACATTAGAGCTCTTCCTAAACCAACTCAATTTCCTTAAGCCCCAATATTATGAAGAAAATTATTCATTTGTGTATTTATTAATTGCTTAAAATATATTTATTGACTGTCTTCTATGTGCACTGCCTGGAGTATGATGAGGAACAGAAGCCCCAAACAATTGACGTCCTAGGTGCCTGTTTGATTACATCTTTCTCTCCCCTTACCCTACTGTAGCCATGCTGGCGTCCTTCCTGTTCTGGGAGCACTCTAAGCGTGTTCCAAGTCAGGCCTTCACCCTTACTGTTGGCTCTGTCTGTAACTCTCTGCTCTCAGATCTCAGTATGCCTTACTCCCTTTTTTATTCTGATTTCTGCTGAGTTATCACTTTCTCCAAGAAGGAAAATACTCCATATGGTAACTGCACTGTGTCGACTTAGAGAAGCTGGAACTACATTGCCTAGAATTTTCTCCCCTGTTTTTCCAGGTAGTGGTTAGGCACAAAAGAAATGTGTGTAAAATGTGAAGGATGACATGAAACAACAGCCATCCCGATTCTGAAGAATGGTGTAAGGCCCAGACACTGCTGCAGGTTTGCACATTTCTGCGGATGTACCAGCTCATCTCACTGGTGCAGGGCAATGTCTATTCACTCAGCTCCTTCAGTCCTGGGCCCAGTGCCTGTGCAGTTCCATGGTGAAAGGCTTAATCTCTTCCTGCAGGTCATCTACCTTATCAAGGTTGGGAGAGACATCTGAGTCCAGTTTGTCTTTGAGGTTTCCATTCTGTCCTTGCCCTTTCCCACTCCACATCCAGGTTTCCCCAACTGACCTCTGATGATTTCAGTCCTGATACTGGAGCCACATGCAAAAGCTTCATACAGATTTCTCCACCAGCTTGCATGATTGCACAGGGCCCAATCCCTGTGAAGACACCTTATTCCATAGCTCCCAGTGGTTCTGTTTCTTTAATCAACACTTAGAGAGGCACTTTACCTAAAACTGTATCTTCTATCACTCACTGTTTCCTAATCTTGCTTTGCTTTATTTTCCTTTGTATTACTTATCACTTCCCAACAATATATTATACAACAATTTGTTTGTTTGATTCCTGTGTTTCCCACTTGCATGAAAGCTGCCATAAAGCAAGAAGTTTGTTCTCTTTCACCTCCGACTACCCAGTTCTTAACACAATGCCTTGCATATCACTCAATATTTGTTAAATGAATGAAAGATTGAACAGTGTTTCTCAGAATTTATATTTTAATAGTTTTTTGCAAGTATTTTCTTAATGTCTGTGACTCGTGGCTTTTATTTTAATCTTGTATATTAACTCTTTGCATAAAGGAGTTTTAAATTTAAATATTTCCATTCATTACTTCTGTTTTTCATGTCTTCCTTAAGAAGACATTTCTTACATCTAGATGTATATCCAAAATAAGTACTTTTTTTGTCCTGAAAGATGGTTTGGCTGCTAAGAAACTCTCATTTCAAAAACTCTCAGAACTTTGAAGAGTTTTCATTAACATATTCTTTTATAAAATTAGTTTTGTAATATAAGAGCTACATAAAAATATAATTGTATAAAATTCAGCCTTAAAGATACAGCTTATGTTCTCACTGATCACTCCCCAATTCCAAGTTAGCTAGTGTTAATAAGTTTAATTCCCCTCATCAAATATAATTACTCTTGTCCCGGCTATCCTTCCAAGTCATTTTTCTGGGTATTTGTAAATCTAGTCATTCCCTTCACTCTCAATATATATTCATGCATGTTTAGTATGTACCAGTTATTATTTTAGGCATTGAGAATACAACAGTGAATAAAGGCTTACCTTCAAGTAGCATGTATTTATGGGGTAGGAGCAGATATTAAATCCATATCCTCACAATATATATAAAATATCTGGCAGTGATAAGAGCTATAATAAAAAATAAAACACAAAGAAAAAAAAAGAGAGTGGCAAAGAGTTGTTTTAGATAGGGCCATCCCAGAAAGTATTTCGGAGGGAGAAATCAGGGCTAGAGACATATATTTGTGAGTGATGCAATTCTTTTGGTGCTTATATCCAAAGGACTTGATAGGATCACACAGAGAGTAAGAGTAGATAGAGAAGAGATCCAAAGACTAGGTTCTGGGACACACCATCATTTAGAGGTTGTGAAAAATTAGGTGGTTCAGCAAAGAAGACCAAGGAGTGGCTATAGATGTAGAAAGAAAGTTAGGAGCCTGTGTTGATTCAGAAGCCAGCATAGGAGAGTGCTTCAAGAAGGAAATATTTAATCATTTGTGGAGTAATTTAGCAATCTGTTTCAAAGCCTCCTGAGGTGTAAAGTAAGATGAGGACATAGGATATTCGTTGAACCTTGGCAATGTAGAAATGATAATACACAGGCAGACATACCTTGTTTCATTTTATTGCACTTTGTGGATATTGCATTTTTATAAATTGAAGGTTTGTGGAAACCCTGCATAGAGCAAGTCTATTGGTGTCATTTTTTTCCAACAGCATTTGCTCACTTTGTGTCTCTGTATCACATTTTGGTAATTCTTGAAATATTTCAAATTTTTTCATCATTATTATATTTGTTATTGTATTCTGTGATCAGTGGTCTTTGATGTTACTATTGCAATTTTTTGGGGTGCCACAAATTGTGCCCACATAAGGCAGCAAACATAATTGATATACATTGTGTGTGTTCTCACTGCTGCACTGACCAGCTGTTCCCCATCTATCTCCTTCTCATCAGGCCCCCCTATTTTCTGAAACACAATAATATTGAAATTAGGCCAGTTAATAATCCTACAATGGCTTCTAAGTGTTTAAGTGAAAGAAAAGTCACACATCTTTCACTTTAAATCAAAAATTAGAAATGATTTAAGCTTTGTGAGGAAGGCATGTCAAAAGCCAAGACAGGCTGAAATCTAGACCTCTTCTCTTGTGCCAAACATTTAGCCAAGTTATAAATGCAATGGAAAAGTTCTTGAAGGAAATTAAAAGTGCTACTCCAGTGAACACACGAATGACAAGAAAATGAAACAACCTTATTGCTGATATGTTTTAGTGATATAGATAGAAGATTAAACCAGCTACAACATTCTCTTAAGCTACAGCTTAATTCAGAGCAAGGCCCCAACTCTCTCCCATTCTATGAAGACTAAGAGAGCGGAGGAAGCTTAAGAAGAAAAGTTTGAAGTTAGCAGAGGTTGATTCATGAGGTTTAAGGAAAGATACCATCTCTATACATAAAAGTGCAAGGTGAAGAATCAGTGCTGATGTAGAAGCTGCAGCAAATTATCCAGGAGATCTACCTAAGATAATTATGAAAGTGGCTACACTAAACAACATATTTTCAATGTAGATGAAACAGCTTTATATTGGAAGAAGATGCCATCCAGGACTTTCATAAGATAGAGAGAGGTCAATGCTTAGCTTCAAAGGATAGGCTGACTTTCTTGTTGGGGACTAATGCATCTGGTGACTTTAAGTTAAGATCAATGCTGATTTACCATTCTGAAAATTCTAGGGCTGTTCCGAATTATGCTCAATCTACTCTGTCTGTACTCTAGAAATGGAACAACAAAGCCTAGATGACAGCACATCTGTTTACAACAAGGTTTACTGAGTATTTTAAGCTCACTGTTGAGAACTACTGCTCAGAAAAAAAAATTCTTTTCAAAATATGCTCATCGACAATGCACCTGGTCACTCAAGAGCTCTGATGGAGATGTACAAGAGTAATGTTGTTTTAATGCTTGCTAATACAACATCCGTTCTGCAACCCATGGATCAAGGAGTCATTTCAACTTTCAAGTTTTATTATTTAAAAAAAAATTTTTGTTAAGGCTATGGCTTCCATAGATAGTGACTCCTTTGGTGGATCTGGACAGCATAAATTGAAAATTTTCTGGAAAGTGTCACCATTCTAGAAGCCATTAAGAACATTTCTGGGGCTTCCCTGGTGGCGCAGTGGTTGAGAATCTGCCTGCCAATGCAGGGGACACGGGTTTGAGCCCTGGTCTGGGAAGATCCCACATGCCGCGGAGCAACTGGGCCCGTGAGCCACAACTACTGAGCCTGCGCGTCTCGAGCCTGTGCCTTGCAACAAGAGAGGCCGCGACAGTGAAAGGCCTGCGCACCGTGATGAAGAGTGGCCCCCGCTCGCCACAGCTAGAGAAAGCCCTCGCACAGAAACGAAGACCCAACACAGCCAAAAATAAATAAATAAATAAAAATAAAATTTAGAAAAAAAAAGAACATTTCTGATTTATGGGAAGAGGTAAAAATATCAACATTAACAGGAGCTTGGAAGAAGTTGATTCCAAACCTCATGGATGACTTTGAGGAGTTCAAGACTTCAGTGGAGGAAGTAAATGGAAATGTGGTGGAAATAGCAAGAGAAAGAGAATTAGAAGAGGATCCCAAAGATGTGACTGAATTGCTACAGTCTTATGATAAAACTTTGTTTCTTTTTATGGCTGAACAGTATTCCATTAAATGGATGCACTGCATTTTCCTCTATGTATTTACATGCAGATAGACATTTTGGTGGTTTCCAGTTGTGGGCTGGAAATGCTATAAACATTCTTGTACAAATTATTTTGTGAGCATATGCTTTTGTTTTTCCTGGATAATTACCTTGAAATGAACTTCTGACTCAAATTTTAGTTGATGTTTAACTTCATATGAAACAGCCAAGTGGTTTTCCAAAGTGGTTGTAGCATGCACCCACATTGAACGAGTTCCAGTTGTTTGCATGAAAGTTTCATTTTCCAAGTTAACACTTGAAATTGTCAGTCTTTCAAATTTTAGCCATTCTAGTAAGTGAAGTGATAACTCACTGTGTAAGTCATCTTACTGATGACTAATGAAGTTGTTCATCCTATGAAATGTCTGTTCAAGTCTTTGCTCACCCCCTGCTTCTTTTTTTGTGTTGGGTTATTCTTCTTTTGATTATTGCTTTGTAAAAATATATATTCTGGATACCATTCCTGGTGCCTTTATACATAGCAAATATTTTCTCTAAGCCTTTGCCTAGTATTTTTATTTTCTTGATGGTGATTTTTGATGAACAGTAGTTTCTCATTTTATTAAAATCTAATTTTTTGTTTTTGAATTTTATGGTTAGTTTTTTTTTGTGCTCTATCTTACAAAGTCGTAAAGATATTTTCTATTTTTAGTAATTTTATCTTTGTAATTTAACTCTTAGATCTATGATTGATCTGAAATTAATTTTTGTTTTCAGTTCATGGTTTACTTTTTCCTTACGGATATCTAGTTTTTCCAGCACAAGTTTTCAAAAATACTTTCCTCATTGAAGTATCATAGTGTATTTGTTGAAAATCTAATAATTGCATTTGTGTAGATTTATAAGGTGTCTATAAAGTCTGGACACATAATATTATTTTAAAATGTTCAGTTACAGAATAGTAATAAATCGTTTATTATGTGTTTGCCTGTGTTTCTAAGATCTGTTGGTCACACTTTATCTCAATTTTTGATTCTGATCTATTGACCTACTTGTCTATCCTTTCACCACTGCCACACTGTCATGATTGTTATATCATTACAGTAAGTCTGAAATCAGGTAGTACTTTGTTCTTATTTTTTGAGATTATCTTTGCTTTTCTAGGTCACCTATAACACAAATTCTTAACTCACTTTGTCAATTTCTACCATAAAAAAAGTCTACTATAATAAATTTATAGATTAATTTGGGAAACTAAAATCTTAACAATGTTGTATCTTCCAAACTAAAAACGTGATGTAACTTTCCATTTATTTAAGTCTTTAATTCTCTCAGAAATATTGTGTAGTTTTATTTTACAGGACTTGCACATATTTTAAAAATTTACTCCTAGGTATCATTTTGTTATTGTAAATGACATTTTTAAAAATTTCAATTTCAGTCATTTGTTGCTATTAGGTAGAATATAATTATTTATATACAGAATTTGAATCCTGCAACTTTGATAAATTTGCTTACTTGTTCTAGTAGCTGCTTTGAATGTTCTTTAGAATTTTCTATGTATTCAATGAACATCATGTGCAAATAGAAACATTTTTTTCTTTTTCCTTTTCAATCTTTTGCTTTTATTTCTTGCTTTATTGCAGTGGCTGGAACTTCCAGTACAATGTTGAATAAAAGCCATGATAACTGACATCCTTGCTGCGTTCCTACTCTTAGGGAAAGATTTTCAGTCTCTTCCTATTAAGTATGCTTTTACCTTTGGGTTTTTTGGTAGATACCCTTTATCAGGTTGAAGTAGTTTCCTTTTATCCCACTTTGCTGAGAATTTTTATCATGAATGGGTACTGGATTATGCTAAATGTTTTATTTGCATCAATTAAGATGATCACATGCTTTTTTCTTATTCTGTTTTTATTGTTAATAACATTCTTCCTCTGTCATATTTTGGAATTTTTTCACAGTGCTTGTTTTGTATTCCAAAAGTCTCTCTTGCAGATACAGTGCAGGTATATGCCTTGGATTCCAGCAAGAATAGGGCAGTGACAGACTTCCCTTACAGAATGAGCTCAGTCAGGCCTCAGGCAGGAAGCAACCATTTCTGCTGTCTGAGTGATGGCTAAGTGGTGGCGGCAGCCCTTCCCCCACCCATCCTCTATGGGCTTCTGGAGCTGGCAAGTGACTCAGCTTCTTCCTGGCCGGTTCTGCAGTGTGCTTCTGCAGTGTTTGCTGCCTCCCTCATGAGTTCTTCAGTATATGTCTCTCTTGACTTTCCTGTAAGTTTGACTCTTGTCTGTTTCTGAAAGTTTTTCATAAATTCACTGAGGTTCATAACATCCTTGAAGAGAATTATCCCCTTTCCGCCAAAATATCCATAGCTGATTTTATTTTAGTTCAGACTGTATGCAGATGTCTGAGTATTTTTGTACTTCATCTTGGTGTGAACGTACAGGAGTTTGCCAAGTTAAATACTCAGGAGTGGGATTATTATGCAATGCAAATTGTTTTCCAAGGGGATTATATCTTTCAGCAACTACTGGCAAGTGTTTCCATTGCTTTGTATGATATCCAAATTTATTGACTGACCTGTAAATCTAGCTACCCTGGTGGATGGAAAATGGTATCTCTTTGTGATTTTTATTAGTAAGACTTTGAGTAAAAATGAGGTTAAGCATCTTTTGATTTGTTTCTTGGTCTTTTCATGTTTACTTTTAGGTAAAATCACTTTTCAGGTTTGTGCAATTTTTGTTGGGTTGTTTCTCCTTTTCTTACTGATTCATAGAAGCTCCTTTTTATTTCTTTTTTGAGCTAGACATGTTGCAAACATCTCACCATTTGTGACTTTTAATTTTCATGTTTTTTAGTGTGTATTTTAAAATTCAGGTTTTACATTGAATTTAATCAGTTTTATAAGTGGTTTTATTATTGGTGTCTTGTTAAGGAAAATTTTTTTTACCCCCTTACCCCCTTTATGATATCATAAAGACATTTCCCTTATATATTTTTTCTAAATGCTACATTTAAAAAAATTAACAAATCTTTAATACAACTAGAATTGTATTTTTTTCTTTTTTCATCTTCCCTTCTCATTTGGAAGTTAAAACCTTTTATTTGTATTTCTTAGTGCTTACCTTTGCACTAAGTGCCTACTTAACTATTCTAAAAGTAGTCAGTATCTTAAACCCTCTTCTACAGTGCAAGAACATTAAATTTACTTCAACTCCCTCCACATATACATGTTATTTTCCAGTATTTTAGTTCTGTATTCTTTTATTCCCATGAATTAGACATCAGTATTATTACTTTCATTATTTTATACAAACAATACTTATATTTTACTTACAGATAGTTCAACAGGGGGCATGTTTCCTGGGTGGAATGTTATTGTCTCCAATATCAAAAATATTTCAATGTCACTTGACACTGTCTTTTGGGCTTTTATGTGGCTGTGGAAGTACGTTTCTAGTAGAAGTGGCTCCAGATATTGTGGGGTCTGAATTTATATTAGCATCCACAGTCTCAGCTAGCCCTGAAAATCAATATGCCTTACTTTAACTAGACTTTCTTTCTCAAGGTTTATCAAACAGGAACTCGTATGGCCATTTATCCCATTACTAAATATGTAGCTGACACTAGACGCTCAAGTTACAATCACTCAACCATATGACTTCTGAAGGTACGAAGCAAAATTTTTCCTCTTGTTTGAAAAAAATGCATGCTATTACTTATTTTTAAACTTCAAAATATTTTGCAGCTTGAATCTGGTTATCTATAAATTTTAGCATAGCACTATGGGTTTTCTGGCCCAAGTGTTACTATTCTCATTTAATTTACAATTAAAACCCTTATTTTTTAATCATAAGGAAGATTTATTTCTCAAGGACAAGCATGAAATTGTACCTTCTATATTTCTTATGGCTTTATTTGTTTGACAGAATCACATTGACAAGCAGAACATGGTGAAATAATGAAGAGGAGGGAGAGGAGGAGGGCAGAGTTGGGCATCTGTTTCTACAGCAAATTTTAACTCAGAAAGAGTACAATGAGATTTTGAGGCTTATGAGATACCCTCTGCTATTTTATACTTATCTTAGAATACTTGATACCACCCAGAGCTAAGCCACAGTCTTATATTATAATAATTTTTACCTGCACTAGATTCATATTAGCTAGTGTTTTTCCATATTATTTATGCAGACAATATTCATTATGTTTAACTGTTTAGTTATCATAAAAATGCAATAAAATATGCACTTTCCTTCTGTAGTTACATTAAGACCTTATATACAC
This sequence comes from Eubalaena glacialis, assembly GCF_028564815.1. Classification (NCBI taxonomy): domain Eukaryota; kingdom Metazoa; phylum Chordata; class Mammalia; order Artiodactyla; family Balaenidae; genus Eubalaena; species Eubalaena glacialis. Next base: position 104,715,087 of record NC_083724.1, on the reverse strand, counting down.
AGCAATCAGATTTTCTGTTAGATTCATCCATACAACTAGTGCATGATATATAAACTGAACTTTGTTTTCTGAATGGAAGAGAATCCTTGATGGTCTTGATTCCTGTGCTACTTCATCTAGACACCTTTTTAAATACCTGGAATTCAACACTGCCTGGTAGTAAATGTGTATAAAAGAAGGTAATTTGTGATATCTTCTTAACAATACTGGTGATCACTTTTAATATCTTGCTTGATTTATCCTTTCACCAGCTGAGAAAATTGAAGTCTGCCACGTTCTACTGCTGATTTTCTAAGGTATGACAAGTTTCAATGGAGAAATTTTTAATTGTACAGTCTTGTATAATCACCAGCTGTTGGTTCAAGGAAATCAAGAGACCATGGCACAAAATCAATTACTGTAGTAAAATTGCTTAGACAAACTGGAAATAACAATAGAACACACATTTGGTCACACACCATTTGCATCCTTACATATAAGAACTCGTTTAATTTTTAAACAACTTTGAGTTGTTATTTTTAATGATAAAATTATTTTTTATATTTTTCACATGAGGAAAAAGTGGTGTAGGCCCAGCCTGGAAGGGGAAGAGATAAGATTTGAACCCAGACTAGAGTCTTGTCTCTATAAGACGTTGTTAGGGGTTTTCCTTGAGATGGTCATGAAATATGTGCTGTGGGGATCATATTCATAATCAAAGGCATCTCAAACTAGTAATATATGCAACATAATAAAAGAATGGAAAATAAATCTATCGTTTTTAAAAAGAATGGAGAAATAATCTTTTTGAATTCACCTACATAGTTCATTTTAGTGACATAGCTTTACACACTAAGTAAAGGAGTTGGGAAGATTAACCACCTTTGTATTGTTAGCCTAGGGAAGATATAGAAAAACTCCAACAAGGAAGGAGTAGTCAACAGTGATCAATGTTGCTGAGAGTCAAGTAAAATAAGAATGGAATGAAGCCCATAGTGCTTGGCCACATGGGTGTCATTGGCAACACAGATAAGAGGGATTTTAGATAAGTGGTGAGCATAAAACCCTATTTGGAGTAAGATGAGGAATGATTAAAATGTAAAGAACTGGAGGCACTTTGTGCAGATTTCTATCTTGAGAACTTGGTATACAAGTGGGAGCAGAGAATTGGGGCTGTTGACAAGCTGAGAGGTTCAGGAAATTATTTTAAGATGAGAAATACTAAGTCTGGATCCACTTTCAACTACAAGCAACACTTGGGTAATAATGGAAGTGCTAGTTTATGTTTAAATTCCTTTTTTGTTGTTGTTACCTTGAAAAATGTGGTTCTAGTATGTAGGTACCTGGATAATATTTTGAGGTAATAACTTATTTTTTTTTTAATTTCCTTCTTTCCTTACCCCTAAGTCAAGCACATAGCCCACTCTGTGACCATGTGACATGGGAGAGACAAAAGTGGAGAGTTCATGAACCAAATCTTTATCCATGATGAACCCCAGATGTTTATCCTCACTACTTATGCAAAGATAGTGTTACAGAAGTACTTCTCAAAAGAAAGTTTTTGATTTCACCAATACTACATTGAACAAAAATAGTTAGAATGATCATTCACATCTTATTTCTGATTTTAGAGAAAATGCTTGCAGTTTTTTACTGTTGAGTATGATGTTGGCTATAGGTCTGTCATATGTGGCCTTTATTATGTTGAGGTATGTTCCCTCCACATCAACTTTGTTGAGAGTTATCATAAATGGACGTTGAATTTTGTCAAAAGCTTTTCCTGAATTTATTGAGATGAGTGTATAGTTTTTATTCTTCAATTTGTTAATGTGACATATAACATTGATTTGTGGATATTGAACCATCTTTTCATCCTTGGGATAAATCTCACTTGATTATGGTATATGATCTTTTTAATGTACTGTTGGATTTGTTTTGCTAATATTTTGTTTAGGATTTTTGCATCTATGTTCATTAGTGATGTTAGCCTGTAATTTTCTTTTCTCGTGGGGTTTTCTTTATGTGGTTTTGGTATCAGAGTAATGCTGGCCTTATAGAATGAGTTTTGAAGCATTCCTTCCTCTTCAGTTTTTTGGAATAGTTTGAGAAGGATAGAAGTTAACTCTTCTAGTAAGATTCACCTGTGGAGTCATCTGGTCATGGACTTTTGTTTGTCAGTAGTTTTTTTTTTTTTTTTTTTTAATTACTGATTCAACTACATTACTGGTAATTGATCTGTTCATATTTTATATTTCTTTCTGAGTCAGTCTTAGGAGATTGTATATTTCTAGAAGTTTATCCATTTCTTCTATGCTGTCCATTTTATTGACATATAATTGTACTAATCTCTTATGTCTTTTTTATTTCTGTGGTGTTGGTTGTAATTTCTCCTCTTTCATTTTTTATTTTATTTATTTGGGCTCTCTCCCTTTTTTCCTGATGAGTCGGGATAAAGATTTATCAATTTTGCTTATCTTTTCAAAGAACCACCTCTTAGTTTCATTGATATTTTGAATTATTTTTTTAGTCTTTATTTCATTTATTTCTGCTCTTTATTATTTCTTTCCTTCTACTAACTTTATTGTTATTCTTTTTCTAGTTCCTCTAGGTTTAATGGGTTTTATTCTTAATGTAAGGAAGAACCATAGATCTGACTTTAGTTTGAAAAGTATCACTTTGACTGTTATGTTGAGACTACTTGTAAGGATTTATCTGTCAGGATCCTGTTAGAAAAGAGATGGCACACATAACTTAGTAATTTGAGAAAAATTAAAATGTAAGTAGTATGGGCAGGAAAGAGGGAAAATCCAAGACATAGGGCAAGTATGAGTTCTAGCAACATGATGGTGGTGGTGCTGGTGGCACATACTATCACTCTTAGACCTGAAGAGGCTGGAGCACCTCTCCAGAAGTCTTCCTAGAATCAGGGAGAAAAGAGTTGTGTGGAGAAGGCAACCTTGATAAGAGTTACAACCTTTGGTTGAGGGACACAGACACCCTGTAGTAGGATGAAAATATCAGGAAGATATCAGGTCCTAATCCCTGGAACCCGTTAATGTTACATTATATGAAAAAATGGTCCTTTCAAATAGGATTACACTAAGAATATTGAGATGGGGAGATTATCTTGGATTATCCCTGTGGGTTCTAGGTATAGTCATAAGTGTCCTTATAAGAGAAAGGCAGGGGAATTCGAAAATTAGAGTGATGCTGCCACAGCCAAGACACACTGGCAACCACCAGAAGCTGGAAGAGACCAGGAAGGAATATTCCCCTATAACCTCTGGAGAAAGCATGGCCCTGTTGACATCTTGATTTTGGTCCAATAATACTGATTTTGGATTTCTAACCTCTAGACTGTGAGAAAATAAATTTCTGTTTTTCTACATCCTCAATTTGTGATTAATTTGTTACATCAGCCCTAGGAACCTAATAAGCCCTCACAGTGTCCTCTGTCCCACTGGTTTCCTGCCAGGAGTCCTTGCCGTGTAGAGCCAAGTGGGTGGCAGAGCATAAGCCAGCTCACAATCTGAGGCACAAAGCAGTCAGGTGAAAAGCAGAGAGTAGATTTGAGGGCCAAATAGATATCTGCCTCAAAGGACAAGGAAAATAGTAGTAGAACCAGTTAAGAAGTTGTTGTAAAAATCCAGGCAGCAGATGTTGGTAATCACACTAATGTATCTGCAGGGAAGATCAGACTAGATGTATGTTTAAGATGAGGCCAGTGGAATGTTCTGACATGTTTGATATGAGTTTGAGAAAAAGAAAAGGGTCAGTGATGGCTCAATGGATTACAGATGAAATAACTGCAAGATGTATTCTCACTCTGAAGGCAAATACTTAGGGAAATCCAAAGTTCACAGCAGAGAGAGAAATGAAGACAATAGTGGAATATGAAGTTTCTGGCTCCCACACCCACAGTAGACATTAAACCAACACATCTGCCAGCAAGATTAACATAAAACTTTATGCTAAGTGTCCATTTACCTAATTTCCTATTACTTAGTACAACATGTCTGGCTTTCAACAGGAAATTATGTCAGGCTAAAAGGCAAGAAAAAAGAGAACCATCTGAAGAGACAAAGCAATCATTAGAACTACACCTAGATATGACACAGATGTTGGAATCACCAGACAAGGAATTTAAAATAACTATGTTTAATATAATAAAGACTCTAATGGAAAAGTAGAGAACCAGATGGATAATGTAAGCAGAGAGAAAGACACTCTAATAAAAAAGCAAAATTAAATGCTAGAAATAAAAAAAAATACAGCAACCACAACAACAAAAATACTGCAACAGAAATGAAGAATGCCTTCGATGGGCTCATCAGTAGACTCAACACAACTGAAGAAAGATTCAATAAGCTTGAAAATAGATCAATAGAAACTTCTCAAACTGAAATTTGAAGACTAAAAAAAGATTGAAAAAGCAAGACATCCAAATAATGTGAACAAACTTCTGAGGTAGAATATAATTTCACTACCAGAAGCAGAAGGAGAGAATAGAACAGAAGAAATATTTGAACTAACAATAGACAGGAACTTTCCAAAATAAATGGCAGACACCACAACACAGACCCAGGATACTCGAAGAACACTAAGCAAAATATAAATATATAAAATCCATACCTAGGCACATCCTATTCGAACTGCATAAAAACACAGAAAGAGCAAGTCTTGAAGAAAGCCAGAGGGGAAAAAAGAAAGCTTTATCTGTAGTGGAACAAGGAAAGTAATTACATCAGACACCATGCAAATAAGAAGAGAGTGGAGTGAAATACTTAAAGTCTTAAAATGTCACCAACCTATAATTCTATACTACAGAAAAATTATATTCTCCAAAAGTGAAAGAGAAATAAAGACTTTCTCAAACAAAAACTTAGAAATTTTATTTCAGCACAACTTCCTTGTAAGAAATATTAAAAGATTTGATTCAGAAAGAAGGAAAATGATATAGCTTAGAAACTCAGATCTGCATGAAGAAGAGTTAAGAGAATGAATAAAGGTAAAATAATATCTTTCATTTTTCTTATTAACTCATCTAAAACATAGTTGTTTGGTTAAAGTAGCAATGCATTAAATGATTGTAGCATAGAGAGAAGTGAAAAGAAAGGCGCAAAGCTACAAGGGACCAGAAAAAGAAAGGAGTTGATAATACTGTTATAAGATACCATATTCATGTGAAGCAGTATAGTGTTATCTGAAGATGGACTTAAATTCTTTAAAAATGCATATTTTATAAGGCAAAGTCACTAAAATTTATTTTTTAAAAAGAAGTATAACTGACACACCAAGAGGGGAGATCAAATAGAGTCATTTAAAATCTCTATTTAAATAAGAAAATGCAGAAAAAGGGAGAAACAAAGAACAAATGCAACAAATAAAAAACAATTATGTGCATAGTATACATTAATCCAAATATATCAATAATCACTTTAACTGTGAATGGTCTAAGTATACCATTACAACACAGAGACTGTCTTGAATTCACTTGAAAAAAAAACACATATTGTTTGCAAGAAATCAATTTTTAATATACAGACTCAGGTTGAAATGAAAGATGTGGAAAAAATAACAATAATCAAAAGGAAGCTGGAGTAGCTATATTAATTCAGATAAAGCAAACTTAAGAACAAGAAAGATTATCAGGGGCCAATTCTCAAAAAAAATCCATACAAATCCTAAAATGCCAAAATGCATGAGGCAAAACCAGATAGAATTTAAAGGAGAAATTGACAAATCCACTATTAGAGTTGAAGATATAAATACCCCTCTATCAGTAATTTACAAATAAATTTGACAGGTCAGTAAGGATGTAGATTACTTAAACAGCACTTTCATTAACGTGATCTAATTGACCAAATGCTCCATCCAACCACTACAGAACATACATTCTTCTCAAATTCACTTGGAACATTCATCATGGTGGACCACATTCTGGCCATAAAACCCACCTTAACAAATATAAAAGAACAGAAATCATTCATATAAACTATGTTCTCCGACAACAATGAAATTAAACTAGAAATGAAAACCTGAAAGAGAGCCAGAAAACTTACAAGTATATGGAGATTAAAAACTTACTTCTAAATAAAATGTGAGTCAAAGAAGTCTCCAGAGAATTTTAAAAATATTTAGAGCTAAATGAAAATAAATTTTTGTCAACATGTGTGGAATGCTGTGAAGGCGGCACTCAGAAGGAAATGTAAACTTTAAACGTATACATTAGAAAAGGAGAAAGATCTAAAATCTTGAGAAAAAAGGGCAGTTTAAGCCTAAAGCAAGCAGAAGAAAATAAATTTAAAAAACTAGAGTAGATATCAATGAAATTAAAAATAGGAAAACAATAGAGAAAAATCAACGAGATATGTTTCTTTAAAAAGATCACTGAATTTATAAACCTCTAGTGAGGCTAAGCAAGAAAAAACGAGAGAAGACACAAATTATTAAATATCAGAAATGAAAGAAGGTCATCATTACTGAGCACAAGGACATTATAAAGACAATAAAGGAATAGTATCTGACAACATTTAATAACGTAGATGAAGTTGGAAGGCTATATCAATGCTATGTAATACAAAATTTAAAATATATGTAATTTGATTTTAAACTCTCTGATAGAATATTTCGTCCTTTTTTTGCACCCCATGTAGTTTCTTATACATATAATCTCTAAAAATATGGAGTTATTAATAAAAGTTTTCCAATATCTTATCTTTTTTTTAATGCTGTGTCTTCATTACCTCAAAATAACATATGTCTGTTTTTTCCCCTCACCATCTGCAGAACAAAAAGACAATATTCCTTGAAAATATAAAAATACCTTATGTTCTTACTCTCTCAGCTTTTTGGATTCAGTCTCACTGAGAAAAATTTAATTGGATCACTCTAAATGAGAATGCAACTGAAGTAATAGTTTGGAGGTAAAAAGACAAAAAGTAGCCCAATGTAGAGCGAGAGGATGTGCCTGCCAAGAACTAGAAAAGTTTGGACCTCAGCATCCAATGGAGGTCATTGGATGGAAGAATAGGGTGTGAAGCACCGAGGGAAGGCTGAACTTCTGCATTACTGATAAGGAGGCTGAGTAAAACTCCCTGTGCTCCAGCTTGGAATAAAGGGATAGAAGCCTTGCTTATATCACCTTTACTTAAATGTACCATATGGGCTTGGATGATATCAGTGACCAAAATGCACACTCGGTAGCAGAGAGACTGTCAGGTGTACTGACCTGTGGAAATGTCTCTTTCCATGGGCCCCCAAAGATGACTGATGTTGGACATCTTGACTTTTTGTCAAGGGAGAACTCAGAGCCGTGTTGTACATGATTGAGAGCAAAAGCAATAAGATCTTTTCTTTTGTATTTCATGTTGAAGTGAAGGAGGGGATTCATAGACTTGCACTTCATAAATGTTATCTTTGTGAATACACGTTACCAAGAGATTTATACAGAATACCCCAGAGTACTTGAAACAAGCGAGATCAGATAGATGAGGTTGTTCTGATGTGTACCTCAAGTTTAAGGTCTAGGTATTCAAGTCAGATGGGCCCCATTTCAAATCCTCTATCATTTATTTTCTGATTTTGAATAATTTATTTAATTTCTGTGAGTTTTGGTTTCCTTACTGCCAAAATAGATACTAATATGTACAATGTTGACTTGTTCTGAGAATCACATGAAAAGCATAAAGCACCAAATATAGGATAATAAGCAGTTGTTATCTTGAACTAAAAAGAACAAAACATAGTTCTCAAACATCGGAAAAGAGAAAAGCTTTTTTGTGTGTGTTTGCTTTTGCTTTTTTCTTTTTAGGAATATAATGTAGAGGAGAGAGTTTCAAGCCATTTCAGTGTCGATCACTAATGATTTGGAGGCTCTCGCCTAAAGTGTGAACTTCTATCGTCACTGTCACAGATGACATGGATTTTAAGTTTAGAAGGAAATGACATGTAACTTTTCTGATATTTTAGGATTTCTCTGGGGGTGGATATATGTGAAGTGAAATGGAAGAAGAAACTCTGTTAAAGAATGAAGGAATTGTGAAATCACACTTTATGTTACTGAGATTTCTTATGGATTGTGGAATTCTGCTGTGAATAGAGCAGTGTGGCTGGGTTCTAGAGTGGGGAAAAGTTTCTGCCTTGGAAAAGCAGAGTTGGAATGTAGCTATAATATCCCTAAAAGAAGAAGTCTCTTTTACAAATGCAATTATTTATCCAATAAATATTTATTATCTATCAACTTTGTGCCAGACACTGTTCCAAATGGGTACTAACCTGATTAAACCTCTCAGGGACATGGCATTCTAGTTGGTTAGAAAGACCACAAACAAGTAAACAATTTCATAAGTGCTAAGTGCTAATAAGAGGAAAAAAAATGTGCTGGGATAAAAGTTAATATAAGATTATCTTAATTACATACTTCCCCTAACAATTTACATGGAGGCTGAGATCAAGAGCAATATCAGAAAGTGAGTAGAAGCTGGAGGACAAGCAAAGAGCACTGGGAAGAATGTTTCAGGAAGGGGAAAAAAACAGCAAAGGCACTAAAGTGACAAATAGATTGATCCATTCTAGGAAATTGAGAAGGCTGGCATTCGTTGGGTGGAAAAGTCTGGAGAAACAGTCATTCAAATTCATCTGTTTTGCTCCTTCATGGAGCAAGGGTTGGGGATAGGGAAAAGAGGTAAGCTTCAGGTCCAGTGAATAGAGGAGGGGATACAGGCAGCAGTCCCTCCCCTCAAGGTGGCAAAGTTCAAAGACAAAACTCTCTATTGCAGGACTGCCTGTTCTCCCAGAACTCAGGTCTACTGTTATGCTAATCATCTTGTCTCTTTTCTCTCTGTTAATTGTTCCAAGCTAGAAGAGGGAGAATTTGAACTATTGTCTAGAGATAGGCTGAAGAGAATGGCAAGACAACCTCATTCTTGCATATTATTTCCATGGTCATTCTGTAACTTTTATTACACTATAGGAATCTGGACAGAGCCTGCACATGCCACTCTGCATAGCTGAACATGGTTCCTGAACATGAGACCGTCAGCAGAGCAAGGAATTATGAGAAGGAAAAATCTACCCATAGATGCACAAGTAGGAACAGGAGAGTTTCTGAACAAGAAAGCCAATAGATACTTATGCCAATATTACAGTGGGTTTTGGCAGCTGTTTTCACAGAAAGTTTAACTCTGTTATTCCTTTTCTTTCTTCTCTTCTTGTTTTCTTCTGTCTCCTGAGAAAGTGTCTTCAAATGTTCCCTCCTCCTGGAATCTTTCTATGTCCACTTTGCTCAGCTGTAATTGATACCTCTTCTAACCTTTACAGTGAAATGTCTGATTTTAGACTTGGCACATAGAACTCACTGGATTTAGAAGAAAAAGTGATTTTTGTATGAATACATGTTGCTCCAAGCTCCTTGAGACCAGAGAGTAGCTTCTACCATTGAATTTTTTTCTCCTACTAAGGTGTGATACAAAATATATTTTCTGATGAAATGAGTTTGGGTTTAAAAAATACACTTAGTGAAAGAAAGCTAAAGAAACATTGGTATCCAACATCCAGTATCCACTGGCAATACCAATATCCAGTGGTATCTACACCAATCCTAACTAATCATGGGAGCTCGGTCCAATGCCTTGCCCCAAGAGATGATGGAATCTGGAAATTAGATTGCTACCATAAATTCAAGGTCTCATGAATCTACCCTTCAGAGAAGTGCAGTCTTCCCCTTAATTCTGAAGTAAACAGTGGACTCTTTCTAACTTCTGATTTGTGATATAGTTTTATGCAGAACATAGGGCAAGTACCAACCTTAAGTTAAACTGCCCACCAGGTTTCACACCAGTCATTCTGGTACTTACCAATTCCTTGTACTTGTGAGATGAACCTTGTCTCCCTTCTTTCACTTTTCTTATTAACAATAAGCTAGATTGCTATTTCAACCCAAAGGATCATAAACCTTACCAAAATGGAACCAGACAGCTCCTGTTGATATGCTCTAAACATCATATTGGATTTCTCAGATAACAAAACCAACTATCAGCTATATAGCAACTATCCCTGCTATCAGCACTCAGACTCTACCCTCTTATTTCCATCTTAGTGATGTAACAACATTTGTCTTTCATGGGGAATCTCTCATTTGTGAGCCCATACTAGTTGTAATGATCAAAAGATGCTTAATATCAATATTGTGGCTCTTGTCACAATAGTGATGAATAATAGAGGTGTTTAAATTTCTCTTCTAAGTTTAGTATGAGAATCTGGGTCATATGGAAAATCTGGAGGGGCAATAAAAATAAGATATAATCTGTAGGTTCAATAGTTATGTTTCCAACCCAAACTTAGGTCTACCAGCTTGACACACAGCAAAGTCAATCTACTGATACCAGGTTATGGTGAAGAAAAGTACAATGTTTATTGCAGGGTAACAAACAAGGAGAACAGGCAGCTCATGCTCAAAAGTCCTGAACTCCCCAGTGGCTTTTAAGGATGGGTTTTTAAAGACAAAGTGAGGGAGGAGGTTGTGAGGAATGTGATCAGCTAATGCACAATTTTCTGATTAGTGGGTGGTGAGGTAACCAGGTGAGGTCACAGGGGTTAGCATTATCGATCTTCAGGCACTGGCTGGTCTGGGAGATATGTGCTCATGGTCATTATTCTCCATCTGGTTGGGGTCTGGTTTCCACAAAACAACTGAGGAATGTGCATTAGACTTTGTCTTTACCTTTGACACAGAACTAAGAGCCTGTTGGGCTGATTTATTTCTTAAGCTATAGTTATATCCTTTCCTGACTGTCCTATCTTTGTTTCTGCATTCCTTTGTTTTCTCTAATCAGGAACTCTGGGGCTTGTTTCTTTCTCTATTCATGGATGGCCTAGGGGACCACAGTTTATTGCCACAGTCTTTTTCCTAATCATCATTAAGCAGGGGGCTCTGGGGTTCTGTCACCAAGAACAGAGGTATCTACATAGGTCTGCTCAGTTTCAGTTATTTGGAACAACCAGATGTTATTCAAAAAGATAAAATTGCTTTATTAAATGACAAGTCTGAGAAAACACCAACTGTATATAAAATAATAAAAATTTATTTATAAAAACAAATGTTTTGCAAATGATTTTAAGAAAATTTGCGATTTCATAAGCTATATAGAAAAACATCATCATCATGGTGGGGACTCTTGTTACACTATTCTTGGTGCCTTCAAAATCCAAAGGACAATTCATCAAATACATTGATTTTCTTATTTCTAATCTTTTTCTCTATACCACCATAACCATTCATTCCCTTAGAAATATCACAAAAACTTATTATCATTACCATTATCTAAGTCACCTCAAAAATATCAATTTTAGGTATTCAATTTTTTGAGCTCCACCACCTATATTTCCAGTTCACTCGTTATAATATCCCTATTTCTACAATTTTCAAAAACAGAGTTCCAATCCATTTAGGCTTCCAATTTTTTTTTTTTAAACATCTTTATTGAAGTATAATTGCTTTACAATGGTGTGCTAGCTTCTGCTTTACAACAAAGTGAATCAGTTACACATATACATATGTTGCCATATCTCTTCCCTCTTGCATCTCCCTCCCTCCCACCCTCCCTATCCCACCCCTCTAGGTGGTCACAAAGCACCGAGCTGATCTCCCTGTGCTATGCGGCTGCTTCCCACTAGTTATCTATTTTACATTTGGTAGTGTATATATGTCCATGACACTCTCTCACCCTGTCACATCTCACCCCTCCCCCTCCCCATATCCTCAAGTCCATTCTCTAGTAGGTCTGTGTCTTTATTCCCATCTTGCCACTAGGTTCTTCATGACCTCTTTTTTTTTTTTTTTTCCCTTAGATTCCATATATATGTGTTAGCATACTGTATTTGTTTTTCTCTTTCTGACTTACTTCACTCTGTATGACAGACTCTAACTCCATCCACCTCATTACAAACACCTCCATTTCATTTCTATTTATGGCTGAGTAATATTCCATTGTATATATGTGCCACATCTTCTTTATCCATTCATCCGATGATGGACACCTAGGTTGCTTCCATGTCCTGGCTATTGTAAACAGAGCTGCAATGAATATTTTGGTACATGACTCTTTCTGAATTATGGTTTTCTCAGGGTATATGCCCAGTAGTGGGATTGCTGGGTCATATGGTAGTTCTATTTTTAGTTTTTTAAGGAACCTCCATACTGTTCTCCATAGTGGCTGTATCAATTTACATTCCCACCAACAGTGCAAGAGTGTTCCCTTTTCTCCACACCCTCTCCAGCATTTATTGTTTCTAGATTTTTTGATGATGGCCATTCTGACCGGTGTGAGATGATACCTCATTGTAGTTTTGATTTGCATTTCTCTAATGATTAATGATGTTGAGCATTCTTTCATGTGTCTGTTGGCAATCTGTATCTCTTCTTTGGAGAAATGTCTATTTAGGTCTTCTGCCCATTTTTGGATTGGGTTGTTTGTTTTTTTGTTATTGAGCTGCATGAGCTGCTTGTAAATCTTGGAGATTAATCCTTTGTCCGTTGCTTCATTTGCAAATATTTTCTCCCATTCTGAGGGTTGTCTTTTGGTCTTGTTTATGGTTTCCTTTGCTGTGCAAAAGCTTTTAAGTTTCATTAGGTCCCATTTGTTTATTTGTGTTTTTATTTCCATTTCTCTAGGACCTGGGTCAAAAAGGATCTTGCTGTGACTTATGTCATACAGTGTTCTGCCTATGTTTTCCTCTAAGAGTTTGATAGTGTCTGGCCTTACACTTAGGTCTTTAATCCATTTTGAGTTTATTTTTGTGTATGGTGTTAGGGAGTGTTCTAATTTCATACTTTTACATGTACCTGTCCAATTTTCCCAGCACCACTTATTGAAGAGGCTGTCTTTTCTCCACTGTATATGCTTGCCTCCTTTATCAAAGATAAGGTGACCATATGTGCGTGGGCTTATCTCTGGGCTTTCTATCCTGTTCCATTGATCTATATTTCTGTTTTTGTGCCAGTACCAAACTGTCTTGATTACTGTAGCTTTGTAATATAGTCTGAAGTCAGGGAGCCTGATTCCTCCAGCTCCATTTTTCGTTCTCAAGATTGCTTTGGCTATTCGGGGTCTTTTGTGTTTCCATACAAATTGTGAAATTTTTTGTTCTAGTTCTGTGAAAAATGCCAGTGGTAGTTTGATAGGGATTGCATTGAATCTGTAGATTGCTTTGGGTAGCAGAGTCATTTTCACAATGTTTATTCTTCCAATCCAAGAACATGGTATATCTCTCCATCTATTTGTATCATCTTTAATTTCTTTCATCAGTGTCCTATAATTTTCTGCATACAGGTCTTTTGTCTCCTTAGGTAGGTTTATTCCTAGGTATTTTATTCTTTTTGTTGCAATGGTAAACGGGAGTGTTTTCTTAATTTCACTTTCAGATTTTTCATCATTAGTATACAGGAATGCAAGAGATTTCTGTGCATTAATTTTGTATCCTGCTACTTTACCAAATTCATTGATTAGCTCTAGTAGTTTTCTGGTAGCATCTTTTGGATTCTCTATGTATAGTATCATGTCATCTGCAAACAGTGACAGCTTTCTTCTTCTTTTCCGATTTGGATTCCTTTTATTTCTTTTTCGTCTCTGATTGCTGTGGCTAACACTTCCAAAACTATGTTGAATAATAGTGGTGAGAGTGGGCAACCTTGTCTTGTTCCTGATCTTAGTGGAAATGGCTTCAGTTTTTCACCATTGAGGACAATGTTGGCTGTGGGTTTGTCATATACGGCCTTTATTATGTTGAGGAAAGTTCCCTCTATGCCTACTTTCTGCAGGACTTTTATCATAAATGGGTGTTGAATTTTGTCGAAAGCTTTCTCTGCATCTATTGAGATGATCATATGGTTTTTCTCCTTCAATTTGTTAATATGATGTATCACGTTGATTGATTTGCGTATATTGAAGAATCCTTGCATTCCTGGAATAAACCCCACTTGATCATGGTGTATGATCCTTTTAATGTGCTGTTGGATTCTGTTTGCTAGTATTTTGTTGAGGATTTTTGCATCTATGTTCATCAGTGATATTGGCCTGTAGTTTTCTTTCTTTGTGACATCTTTGCCTGGTTTTGGTATCAGGGTGATGGTGGCCTCGTAGAATGAGTTGGGGAGTGTTCCTCCCTCTGCAATATTTTGGAAGAGTTTGAGAAGGATAGGTGTTAGCTCTTCTCTAAATGTTTGATAGAATTCGCCTGTGAAGCCATCTGGTCCTGGGCTTTTGTGTGTTGGAAGATTTTTAATCACAGTTTCAATTTCAGTGCTTGTGATTGGTCTGTTCATATTTTCTATTTCTTCCTGGTTCAGTCTCGGCAGGTTGTGCATTTCTAAGAATCTGTCCATTTCTTCCAGGTTGTCCATTTTATTGGCATAGAGTTGCTTGTAGTAATCTCTTATGATCGTTTGTATTTCTGCAGTGTCAGTGGTTACTTCTCCTTTTTCATTTCTAATTCTATTAATTTGAGTCTTCTCCTTTTTTCTCTTGATGAGTCTGGCTAATGGTTTATCAATTTTGTTTATCTTCTCAAAGAACCAGCTTTTAGTTTCATTGATTTTTGCTATTGTTTCCTTCATTTCTTTTTCATTTATTTCTGATCTGATCTTTATGATTTCTTTCCTTCTGCTAGCTTTGGGGTTTTTTGTTCTTCTTTCTCTAATTGCTTTAGGTGCAAGGTTAGGTTGTTTATTCGAGATGTTTCCTGTTTCTTGATGTAGGCTTGTATTGCTATAAACTTCCCTCTTAGAACTGCTTTTGCTGCATCCCATAGGTTTTGGATCGTCGTGTCTCCATTGTCATTTGTTTCTAGGTATTTTTTGATTTCCCCTTTGATTTCTTCAGTGATCACTTCGTTATTAAGTAGTGTATTGTGTAGCCTCCATGTGTTTGTATTTTTTACAGATCTTTTCCTGTAATTGATATCTAGTCTCATAGCGTTGTGGTCGGAAAAGATACTTGATACGATTTCAATTTTTTTAAATTTACCAAGGCTTGATTTGTGACCCAAGATATGATCTATCCTGGAGAATGTTCCATGAGCACTTGAGAAAAATGTGTATTCTGTTGTTTTTGGGTGGAATGTCCTATAAATATCAATTAAGTCCATCTTGTTTAATGTATCATTTAAAGCTTGTGTTTCCTTATTTACTTTCATTTTGGATGATCTGTCCATTGGTGAAAGTGGGGTGTTAAAGTCCCCTACTATGATTGTGTTACTGTCGATTTCCCCTTTTATGGCTGTTAGTATTTGCCTTATGTATTGAGGTGCTCCTATGTTGGGTGCATAAATATTTACAATTGTTATACCTTCCTCTTGGATCGATCCCTTGATCATTATATAGTGTCCGTCTTTGTCTCTTGTAATTGTCTTTATTTTAAAGTCTATTTTGTCTGATATGAGAATTGCTACTCCAGCTTTCTTTTGGTTTCCATTTGCATGGAATATCTTTTTCCATCCCCTCACTTTCAGTCTGTATTTGTCTCTAGGTCTGAAGTGGGTCTCTTGTAGACAGCATATATATGGGTCTTGTTTTTGTATCCATTCAGCCAGTCTGTGTCTTTTGGTGGGAGCATTTAATCCATTTACATTTAAGGTAATTATCGATATGTATGTTCCTATTCCCATTTTCTTAAATGTTTTGGGTTTGTTATTGTAGGTGTTTTCCTTCTCTTGTGTTTCTTGCCTAGAGAAGTTCCTTTAGCATTTGTTGTAAAGCTGGTTTGGTAGTGCTGAACTCTCTCAGCTTTTGCTTGTCTGTAAAGGTTTTAATTTCTCCATCAAATCTGAATGAGATCCTTGCTGGGTAGAGTAATCTTGGTTGTAGGTTTTTCTCCTTCATCACTTTAAGTATATCCTGCCACTCCCTTCTGGCTTGCAGCGTTTCTGCTGAAAGATCAGCTGTAAACCTTATGGGGATGCCCTTGTGTGTTATCTGTTGTTTTTCCCTTGCTGCTTTTAATATGTTTTCTTTATATTTAATTTTTGATAGTTTGATTAATATGTGTCTTGGTGTGTTTCTCCTTGGATTTATCCTGTATGGGACTCTCTGTGCTTCCAGGACTTGATTAACTATTTCCTTTCCCATATTAGGGACGTTTTCAACTATAATCTCTTCAAATATTTTCTCAGTCCCTTTCTTTTTCTCTTCTTCTTCTGGGACCCCTATAATTCGAATGTTGGTGCGTTTAATGTTGTCCCAGAGGTCTCTGAGACTGTCCTCAGTTCTTTTCATTCTTTTTTCTTTATTCTGGTCTGCAGTAGTTATTTCCACCATTTTATCTTCCAGGTCACTTATCCGTTCTTCTGCCTCAGTTATTCTGCTATTGATCCCATCTAGAGTATTTTTAATTTCATTTATTGTGCTTGTCATCGTTTCTAGGTTCCTCTTTAGTTCTTCTACGTCCTTGTTAAATGTTTCTTGCATTTTGTCTATTCTATTTCCAAGACTTTGGATCATCCTTACTATCATTATTCTGAATTCTTTTTCAGGTAGACTACCTATTTCCTCTTCATTTGTTAGGTCTGGTGTGTTTTGACCCTGCTCCTTCATCTGCTGTGTGTTTTTCTGTCTTCTCATTTTGCTTATCTTACTGTGTTTGGGGTCTCCTTTTCACAGGCTGCAGGTTCGTAGTTCCCGTTGTTTTTGGTATCTGTCCCCAGTGGCTAAGGTTGGTTCAGTGGGTTGTGTAGGTTTCCTGGTGGAGGGAACTAGTGCCTGTGTTCTGGTGGATGAGGCTGGATGTTGTCTTTCTGGTGGGTTCGTCCACGTCTGGTGGTGTGTTTTGGGGTGTCTGTGGCCTTATTATGATTTTAGGCAGCCTCTCTGTTAATGGATGGGGCTGTGTTCCTCTCTTGCTAGTTGTTTGGCATAGGGTGTCCAGCACTGTAGCTTGCTGGTCGTTGAGTGAAGCTGGGTCTTGATGTTGAGATGGAGATCTGTGAGAGATTTTCGCCGTTTGGTATTACGTGGAGCTGGGAGGTCTCTTGTGGACCAGTGTCCTGAAGTTGGCTCTCCCACCTCAGAGGCACAGCCCTGATGCCTGGCTGGAGCACCAAGAGCCTTTCATCCACACGGCTCAGAATAAAAGGGAGAAAAAATGGAAAGAAAGAAAAAAAGAGGATAAAATAAAATAAAATAAAGCAATTATAATAAAAAATAAGAAAAAAAATATTAAGAGTAAATTTATTAAGAAAAAAATTTTTTTTAATTTTTAAAAATAGATTTATTAATTTTTTATACTAAAAATAAGAAAAAAATTATTTAGAAAAAATTTATTAAGAAAAAAATTTTTTTAATTTTTTAAAATAAAAAATATGAAAAAACTTATTAATAATTTTTTTAAAAATAGAAAATAAGGAAAAAATTATTAAGAAAACATTTATTAGGGAAAAAAAATTTTTTTAAGCCAAAAAAAAAAAAAACAAAAAACAAAAAAAGAAAACGGACGGACCTAACCCTAGGACTAACGGTGAGAGCAAAGCTATACAGACAAAATCTCACCCAGAAGCATACACATCTACACTCACAAAAAAAAGGAAAAGGGGAAAAGTTAATATATCCTGCTCCCAAAGTCCATCTCCTAAATTTGGGATGATTCGTTGTCTATTCAGGTATTCAACAGATGCAGGCACATCAAGTTGTTTGTGGAGCTTTAATCCGCTGCTTCTGAGGCTGCTGGGAGAGATTTCCCTTTCCCTTCTTTGTTCGTACAGCTCCCGGGGTTCAGCTTTGGATTTGGACCCGCCTCTGCATGTAGGTCCCCTGAGGGCGTCTGTTCCCCGCCCAGACAGAACGGGGTTAAAGGAGCAGCTGATTCGGGGGCTCTGGCTCAGTCAGACCGGGGGGAGGGAGCGGTACGGAGGAGGCGGGGCGAGCCTGCGGCGGCAGAAGCCGGCGTGACGTTGCAGCAGCCTGAGGCGCGCCGTGCGCTCTCCCGGGGAAGTTGTCCCCGGATTACGGGAGCCTGGCCGTGGCGGGCTGCACAGGCTCCCGGGAGGGGCGGTGTGGAGAATGACCTGTGCTCGCCCACAGGCTGTTTGGTGGCGGCAGCAGCAGCCTTAGCGTCTCATGCCCGTCTCTGGGGTCCGCGCTGATACCGCGGCTCGCGCCCGTCTCTGGAGTTCGTTTAAGTGGCGCTCTGAATCCCCTCTCCTTGCACGCCGCAAAACAAAGAGGCAAGAAAAAGTCTCCTGCCTCTTCGGCAGCTGCAGACTTTTTCTCGTGCACCCTCCCGGCTAGTTGTGGTGCGCTAGACCCTTCAGGCTGTGTTCACGCAGCCAACCCCAGTCCTCTCCCTGGGATCCGACCGAAGCCCGCGCCTCAGCTCCCAGCCCCCGCCCGCCCCGGCGGGTGAGCAGACAAGCCCCTCGGGCTGGTGAGTGCTGCTCGGCGCCGAGCCTCTGTGCGGGAATCTCTCCGTTTTTCCCTCTGCGTCCCTGTTGCTGTGGGATCCGCGCTGATAGCCGCGGCTCGCGCCCGTCTCTGGAGCTCGTTTAGGCGGCGCTCTGAATCCCCTCTCCTTGCGCGCCGCGAAACAAAGAGGCAAGAAAAATTCTCTTGCCTCTTTGGCAGCTGCAGTCTTTTTCCCGGACTCCCTCCCGGCTAGCACCGAAGCCCGAGCCCCAGCTCCCAGGCCCCGCCCGCCCCGGCGGCTGAGCAGACAAGCCTCTCGGGCTGGTGAGTGCTGGTCGGCACCGCTCCTCTGTGCGGGAATCTCCGCTTTGCCCTCCGCACCAATGTGGCTGCGCTCTCCTCCGTGGCTCCGAAGCTTCCCCCCTCTGCTACCCGCAGTCTCTGCCCACGAAGGGGCTTCCTAGTGTGTGGAAACCTTTCCTCCTTCACAGCTCCCTCCCACTGGTGCAGGTCCCGTCCCTATTCTTTTGTCTCTGTTATTTCTTTTTTCTTTTGCCCTACCCAAGTACGTGGGGATTTTCTTGCCTTTTGGGAGGTCTGACGTCTTCTGCCAGCGTTCAGTGGGTGTTCTGTAGGAGCAGTTCCACGTGTAGATGTATTTCTCATGTATCTGTGGGGAGGAAGGTGATCTCCGCGTCTTACTCTTCCGCCATCTTGCCCCTCCCTAGGCTTCCAATTTTTAACTGTTCATCTCTGCCATCATAACCTCAATTTCTTTAAGCACAGAAGATTCCATTGTCTGTTTTGCTAATTATTCCTCTTAACACAACCTCAAATCCCATGATCCTCCCAACCTCTATTAAACCTTCTTGCATAATTTCAACTTTAATTAAATCCAATTTCTCTTCTAGTCTAGTCTATACTCAAGTAAGTGAATATGGAAGGAGAAAAACACACAACTGTGCTGACCAAATTCGCAATCTATTTATGACCAAATCTTAAGAAAGCTTGGTGCTGCCCAGCAAAAATACTATATTTCCTTAAACATTGTGCTCTCCTACTCCCTGATATAACTATTTTATCCTTTCTCCACTTTGCTCAAATCTCCAATACCTGCTCCTTTCTCACTCTGTGCTTTGTGCTCTCCTTATTTATTTCACTGAGAAATTAGTAGCAGTCAAAGAAGAACAATTTCTCATCTCCACCAGACCTAACATTTTATCTCCATTCATACATCTATGTATTTTCTTTCTTCTAGAGACAACAGATAAATTGTCTCTACTCCTGAGGCCAACTCCATCACCAATGTGAATGATTCTATCCTCTTGCTTTCTCAAGGACCTTGCTCTTGCGTTGTCTCCACAGTCTCCTGCATTATACAATTTTCAGTCTCCTCTGAAGACTTCAACTTCACTGCCATAGAATCTGCAGTGTATCTTCTATCTTTAAGAAAACATTTCTTTGACTTCCATATCTCCTTCCAGCCACCGCTCTTTTATTCCATTGCCATTTATAATAAAAATTCTCAAAGGCTTTGTCTGTTTTCCTATCTTCACATTATCTGTTCTCATTTCCCCCTTGAATTCACTCCAGTAAGTGGTTTATCTCACCGCTTTATGGAAAATCACTCTTATGATGATGACCAATGACTCCTGGGTTGTCACACACATTGGCCAATAAATAGGTTTCCCTTACATAAGATATATGTGCAATGAAAGCATGAAAAAAGTTGGTTACATCTTTCTTCCAGACATGTTTTTTACTCTTGCCTTCTGAAGTAGCACAGTTTTCTGGTTTTCCTCTTCTCTCATGCTGCACACTCAACATCTTGCATCTGCTATCTGATTGTCGGATGGTGCCAGGGATCAGCTCGTTGTCTTCTCTTTGCTGTTGGCATACAGTCCTTGGGTGATTTGATTTAGTTTCATGTATTTACAAACCAACAATGCCCTAATGACTACCAAATTTTACCACCAGGCTGACCTCTCCTCTGAGCCTTGGCTCATTTTACCAAGTGACTACTCAACAGTTCCATTTAGGTATTTTCTTGGTTTTACCCACACAGCCCCTCTCCTTCACAAATCCCCTTTCCCTACATCTTGGTTAATGGCATCATTTTCACTTGGTTGTCCAGTCTCATACATCCCCAATGCAACAGCAAGTTTTATTGGCTCCATTTTCAAAATGAATCTCAAATACAACTACTTATTCACCAACTTCACTGTTCTCAACCTACTCAAACCACATTTTCTCTCACTTGGGCTATGAAAATAGCCTCCAAAACAGACTCCTTTCACATCTTACCTCACTCTATATTCTGGAAAAAGTGACATTTTAGAAATGCAAATAAGAAAATTCACTTCCTCCCTTCAAAATCTGGTAGTTTTTTTCCATTACAATGAAGAAAATTATTCAGCATTCTTACCAGGAGCCACTCAACCCTAAGTAATTTACCTCTGCTTATCTGTTTTGCCTCATCTCCTATCCCTCTTCTCACCACTTATTCTGTACCACCTGCACTGGTCTTTTTGATACTCCTCAAGTGTCTAGGAATTATTCTGCTTCAGTACCTTTGCAATTGCTGTATTTTCCTTCAGATCTTCCTTTAGCTTCTTCACTCATTTCTGTCAGGTCTTTTGCTCAAATTTAACCCCTTTAAAAAAATCTCATTTCTCATTATCCTCTAATCATCATGATTCATTTTTGTCATATCATGTATGTCACATTAAAATGTTATAACATCTATTTGTCACTTGTTTATTTGGGGGTTTATTCTCCCACCGGAACATGAGTCTCATGAGAGCAGGTACTATGCTTTTCCTTGTTACCTGCCTTATTCCCGCCCCAGGCTAGATATAGAAATAAAACAAAACACTTTTCCCAGGGATTCTTGGATTCTTCTTCAATCTCTCTGAGGCTTCTATTAATGCTTTTGCTATTTTACCACCCCTACTTTCAATGATATCTAGAGTCTGATTGTGTATGTAGTCCTTTCTTAAGGACCCAGTTACCATACTCACTCTCATAACCCTCCAAATATCCCCCATACAACTTCTATCCATGGCAAAAGGATTCCTATTTCTTCTTCTTCTGTGGTGGGACTGTCTCTCATACCATGTTCTCCATTCTTGTCTTGTAATAAAATTTTGGTTCTGGATTTCAAGCAAGCTTTCTTTCAAGTCCATATTTCTGTTTGTGACTATCCTTCTCCAGACAAACCAGAAAGCGGTAGGAGTGAGGTCAACTGCAAAATTAAAAGACAATTATGATCAGCATTTTCATTTTGTTATATTTCTACAATATACTTCATATCCAGTTACGAATTTGCAGTCGTAGAGATCAGTGGAGTAGAAGACATCAAGCACATTTCTTCACTCCAAAAAGAACCAAAGCATATCTTGTGCCCATTTATAATCTCAATAGTCATACAATATAAAAAGATGTATATATATATATATATATATATATATATATGAATAACAATAACATGAATAAATGTAAATTACATAAGAAAAATTAAAGTGTCATAAAATTGAGACACTGGAGCCTCTTGGAAGATATTGAGAAAGAAGTATCATTTAAGCTGAACCTCACAGGGAAGAATTAGTTTAAGATGTGATAAGGTAAGGAGAGGAAATCAAAGTATTAAAGTCTGAATCTAACATCAATGAATGAATAAATGAATATATAGGTAAAATCATTTATTTATTCTTTTAACAAATAAACATGTTAGGATAGCCAGGTAAAATAAAAGATACCCAGTTAAATTTAAATTAAAAGAAAAAACAGTACTTTTTTTAGTATAAGTATGTACCATATATTGCATGGAATATATTTATACTTTTAAAAGTTTGTTTAACATTTGAAATTCAACTTTAACTGAGCATCCTATATTTTCATTTGTTACATTTTGCAACCCTAATTTTATTGAGTATATGTCCTACATATATTCTAGGCATTGTCAATATGAATTTGAATCAAAGATAAGCACTTGCCCTTGATTTGCTTGCTGTTTATTAGAAGGTATATATGTAACCCTTTGAAGGTTGAATATGCCAAGGGGAATGAGAACAGAGAAAGAGAAAACTCGTTACATGTAAATCATTGAAATGCAACACAATTTTTGTAAGCCTATTTGGTTTTTTTTTTTTTTTTAATCTACCGTAACTCTAAAAGTAATGAAAGTGACTCCATTCTGCCTAATATCTAGAAAATAGCAGCATTGGTCTTAAATGAGAAAAGCGAGGCTTAGAGAGATTGCCCGAGGATTGAATTTATTCCATGACACCACTCTGGCCTTTTTGATCTAGAAAGGCTCAAGAATCAAGACCCATTGTTGACATAACCCTCTATACTTGAGGTCCTGGGGTGTTCTCCGGTACCCCCTGTCCCTCTCAGCTCACCGGGGACTGCAATCTGGAAATATCTGTGAGCTCTTCCCCTCCACTTCCCCTCTCCAGTACCCCTTCCCTGTGGGAGGTCAGGCCATCTCTGTGATTGGCACTGGCTGCTCACACACAGACCTAGGATGACATCACTAGCGTAGCGTCTCCACTGAGTAAGATGGTCTCTTATCTTGTTTGCCTTTGGGTACAGTTGAGAAAGACTTCAGGCGTCTTCCCTAGGGGAGGCCCCAAATGAGTTTGTAGGCCAGGATCACATCTGCAGCACCAGCTAGGAGAAAGAAGTGAGACTCCCTGACTGTTCTTCATAAAGGACCATCTCTTTGTAAAGTGTCAGCATCAAGGCTGTAGCGTCTGTCTCCTGGAGACAGCCTACATCCCCATCATGTGCCTCAGGCTGTTTGCAGGGACAAGCCATGGTTAGGATGAGGTGGCACTAGGACTAGACCACAAGATGTCTCTTACCCCCCTTTCCAGGACCTTCTGAAAGTTAATCTACTTGCTATGGACTGAATTATATCTCCCCAAAATTCATGTGTGGAATCCCTAATCCCCAAAGTGATGGTATTTGGAGATAGAGCCTTTGGGAAGTAATTAGGGTTAGATGAAGTCATGAAAGTGGAGCCCCTGTGAAAAGGGATTAGTGCCCTTATAAGAAGAGGAGGAAACACCAGAGTTCTTTCTCTCTCCATTTGAGCACACATCGAGAAGGTGGCTGTCTGCAAGCCAGGAAGCAAGCTCTCACCAGAACGCATCCATGCTGGCACTTTGATCTTGGACTTCCAGCCTCAAGAATGTGAGAAGATAACTTTCTGTTATTCAAGCTGCCTGGTCTGTGGTATCCTGTTATGGCAGCCAGAGCTGAGTGAGACACTACTATAAAGGTCTGACCTAAAGTCCAATCACAGTAGTGGGGAAGGTGAGGGGGCAAGATCAGAATATGGCTGTGATTTAGGAATCCAGAAGCCTGTTCAATTGCACTGTCCCTGTGTTGGAAGAGACTGTCAGGATAAGGGGTGCAAAGAACAGGAGGGTCAAAAAAACAAGCACTCAACAAAAGTAACTCTAAACACTTCCCCATTAATCTGGTCTACCTATTGCCAAAGTGAGTGCAGGGTCTCAAAGTAGCATAACTGAGAGAAATCTCTAAGTCGACCTGCTGATATTTGTATTTTCCACGTGGCATCTGTGGATGTGACCATCTGGTCTATTTGACAACTGCAGTCCTCACTAGAAGGAAATGAGATATTTCTGGTTTTGACACGTCAGCCTCTGAGAACCCCCTTAATGTGAGTCTGTCCTGGGAAATGGAACTACTCTGAGTGCTGACGATCCAGGTGTCAAGCCTCCAAGACTGAGGATGGTGCTTGGACTGTGGCTCTTCCCCCAAGGTGAATGGTGATTCAGGATCCTCTGACTTTCCCCTGATGGCTCCCTGTCTATTTCATTATCTTTCTTCTTCAAATGGCAACAGGCCCCTTAATAAATCTAGAGCCTCTCTTTATCTCAAAAAATTTAACTGAGCAAAATTTAAAACTCTATTTCCCTATCTTTTTTTGACTAGCCACTTTTTTAAGGACACTTTATAAATTTGACATTTGTCCCCAATAGTTTTTCTCTCTCACCACCTTTGTTCATTATCACACCAACTGTCAAGCAAGCTGACAGAGTGGTTGATCTAGAAGCATCACGATAAAAATCAAGAAAGGAAATCCAAAAAATTTAAAGTATGTTTTAGGAAACAAATAGAATAATTTTCTTGCAGAATAATATCTTACAAATTATCAGCAGATTAGAATCAGAAAATGCTAGGACTGGAGCTGAGTTTAGAAATCATCTAATCTATCTCTTTCATGTCACGACTGGGGAAATTGACAAAACAATTGGAGAGGGAGAGGGAGAAGAGAAGGAGAGTAAGAAAGAGAGTGATTACATTGGAGCCTGCAATTGAAGCTGTATGTTTCCATGTCACAGCTTGTTTAAAATTCTAAAGCATTACATGCAAACAGACAACTACACAAAACATGAATGAGCACCTCAGTGAATTATCACCAAGTGAATATGCATGTGAAACCAAAACCTCAGGTGGAGAAATTAAGCACTGGTGACACCCCAGAAGCACTCCCTCTTGCCCCATCTGCATCACTACTCAATCTTTCTGAAGGTGACCAGCCTCTCTTTTATGATATTAACATCCACATTTTAAAATGAATAGTCTTCTTACCATCCATGCATCCCTAAATATTGTATTTTAGTTTTACCTTTTTATACACTTTGTAATGGTAACATGAAATATGTATACTTTTGTCTGTCTTTGCTCACTCAGTATTTGTATTCATCTGTGTTGTGGCATTAGCTGTGGTTTGTTGGTTTTCGCTGCCGAATAGAATTTCATGGTATGAACATTCCACATTTTATGGTCTAACTTTTCTCTTGATGGACAATTAAGTTTTTTTGAGGTTTTGCTTATTATGAATAACACTGGTATGATTTTGTTTTGTTATGACTTTTGATGCACATGCTAAATCATAATGTATTAGTCAGGATTTTACTGCCAAACAGATTTTACTGTGAAACAGACCAATGTCTAATGAGAGCAAATGTCACTTCCTAGTCTGGTCATTATAGAAATCAAAATAAAGAGACCTTTAAAAGATACAAGAAGGTGATATAAATATTTGGGAACCTGGAAAAAAATTAAAGTTGTGTGGAGTAGCAGGAAATAAGATGAAAAATCTGAATTTAAAAATTTAACTAAAAGACTGGAAAGAAAACAAGCTATTTCTTCCCAGTGCATTTAAATATAAGCCTTGGTGCCAGGTTGCCCTTCATAGACAATGGCAATGATTCATAAATTATTATGCTTGCTGAAATACAGTCATATTAGCTACTTGCACAAAGTAGCCTGTGTAGGCTACTCTTTATAACTAATCAATCTTGAATCACCCATTAATTTTATTTATTATGAAGTTTCAGGACATGGTCATATGTCTAAGGAAAAAGAAATGTTTGGATATGTCCCGAGACAAGCATTTTAGAACTAAAGTCTCAAATCAGTATGAAATATAGTTTTCATCTGTCCCTTGCTTGAAACACTATTTAAATAAGCAATTATCTAGGTGAGAAAAGAGTCATGTGGATTTGGCAGGTCCAGAAATTTGAACATTCTTGGAAGCTTTGAATCCAGAGGATTAAACTGGAGGCAAGCTGAAATTGTGGCAGAAAATAAATCTACCCAAGAGTGGCTCTTAGACCACTGGCAAGTAAAGGGTTAAATATCCCTAGCATTCTGGATTCAGTGAGCAAATTGCTTCCATGGCTTCTGGAAAAATTGAGAACAAGTGTCAGTCTGCAAAATTAAAAGAAAATAATCCAGTCCCTCTCAATGTGTACGAAACACATATTCCTCTTCTAAAGGAATGAACCATTATAGAGAAAAACCTACACACAAGTTGCTGCATTGTAGCACAGAAACTGATGGTGTGTCAACCTAGAATAGTGGAAAGGCTCTGGGATTTAGAGGCAATATTCACCTGTGTTCAGATACCCTGTGACATTGGGCAAGTTACTTAATCTTCACAATTTCCAGTTTTCCTCTTTGTTCAATGGATTAAAATGCCTTCCTGGCATGGTAGTTGTGAGCTGTAGGAGTGTTAATGGAGTATTATTACATTCCCAGGCCCCTTGCAGGAACTCAATCACTAGCATTTTCTTTGCGTTCATTCAGCAAGTAATTATTGAGCACCCAGTGTTTGCCAATGACAGTTCTTCCCTCAGAGAATAATGTAAACCAAAAAAACAATCTTCCTTCAAGGAACTGACAGTATAGTGTTTGTGAGGGGAAAGGAAAAAGCAAGCAGCCATGGACACCTGCCATTTGGATCTCCTGTCAGGAAATTACCGTCTGTTCAGCTGTTAGGGATGCAGTTATTTGCAGGATTTGATCTGAGGACACACCTCACAGGCAGCCTCCAGCTGGTGATTCAGAATGGTTTGTGTCCTTGGGCCTGGCTATTTCTGTGTGATGTGGGGTTCTTTGCATCCAAGCTCACCATTTAGCTGTCTAAGATTTTCTCAGATCCACACTGCAGCCTGAAGCTTTTCCCACCCAGCCCTCCTTCCTTCTTCTTTCGCAAATGTCGGACCAGCATGATGGCCAGAAAGCTGTCCTGCCTACTCCTACTCCCCTACCTTTTATCTGTCATGGGCGTTCCCCCCTTATTCTTCTCCCTTTTTCTCAGGTCTGCTTTCTGGAAGATGCATCCAACACAGGTGGCATGTTTGAAAGTGAATGGTGCAGGAAAACATCCCATTGGAACTATACAGAGACAGTCCCTTGCACTGTTTGTGAGATGTTTTCTGTGCCTTGTGGAGGATTCCTGCCCTACCCGCACCTAAGCCATATTTTCCTCTATCATTTTGGGGAAGAGGCTGGTCAATGCTGACACTAAAAGTACACGAATAAGTATTCAATTTTAAAGAGACAGTTGTTCCAACCACATTACCTTATTCAAGTAAGTTTTGCAATCCAGAGAGTGAGGCTAATTCACAAATTCCAGTGCCCTGTTCTGCTACACAATAATGTCGGGTTGATGGATAAGAAGAAAATTATCACAGCTCTCTTGACATCTGCTGCATGGAGTGAAATGCAAACTCATAACTGCCGCAGGCTGTGTTGTCACGAAGTCTTTTCTTTTTATTTAGAAATTCCCATTGGTTATGAATGCGATTCTGCTTTCGTGGCAGCTGCAGTGGAATTCTGCAAGCAGCTCATGTCATCAGTTAATTCTTTGAAGGTTATTCCACTGACTGGTTGGCGGCCAACTGAAAAACCAAACTCAGGTAGGGCTGACTGGTGTGCAGAAGCTGAGCCTGTACGTTATGCACAAGCTGATTAGCCACCAAAAATAATAGTGCAGTCCATTTTAACAAGAATCTAGTGGGTTAGCAACAATTCACTCTGAAATGTTCTCAACTTATTTAAATCTCATTGAAGTGAAGCCCATTTTGTTCTGGCTTTTGTTTTCTCTTTTTTGTCACAGAATCTATATAACAGCATTTCTCTTTAGATTTATGACATACACCACTCCCCTTGTGACTCTAGGGATTCATTATTGACTAGTACTGCTTGTCCTCATTCTTGCACTTGCTTTTCCAGTGTGAATGTGCTTCTCATGCCATCTCCCTTAATAGTTCAAAGGGTACAAATTGATGCCTATGATGAGATTCTACAGATTCCTTCACTCGTGCAAGATGTATTGAGAAGAAAAGTCTGCATTCGAATCTGTGCTGGGATTACAAAAATGGCATGAATTGCCTCCAGAGAGCATAAGATTACCTTCCTAGAATGGGAGATATTTATATAAAGTAATAATACAAATAATGTAATTTTTTACTGTAATAGTACACAAATAAAGAATTATATCAGCACCAAGGACAAAGTGACTGTTGCTTGGAGGAATTTCAGAAGGCTTTCAGGAAGATCTAGGGGGATACAGACTGCCTGTCATCTCCACCAACCTCCTCCATGTCTCCTTCCCATAAACATATTCAGCACCTGTCCCAATCTCACAACTTATAGCTACCATTAAGATAGATAGAAATTCTGGAGCCGACCCAACTTGAATCATGTCAGAATGTCCCAGGTGGTCAAGCAAGGTATTGTAAGGTGTGAGAGCAGCATGTGAAATGATACAAAGAAGCAAAAGGGAAATTATAAATCATTACATTTTCATTAAGATTTGAACAATATAATGTTGATACTGAAAATGTAGTCAAGGGGCAGATGGTGAAGTGCCTTTATTCTTTGCATTATATGCTGAGCAAAGGAGTCCTATCCTTTTTTTTTTTTAACATCTTTATTGGAGTATAATTGCTTTACAATGGTATGTTAGTTTCTGCTTTATAACAAAGTGAATCAGTTATACATATACTTATATCCCCATATCTCTTCCCTGTTCTATCTCCCTCCCAGGAGTCCTATCTTATGTGTACTATTTTGGAAAACTCACGTCACATAGACCAAACTCTTTATTTCTGTTATAGGAACCACTGATGTTTATTGTCAAAAGGACCATTGATGTAAATTGATGACAATTTATCATTCACTAAAGTAAACAGCTACTTCCAGAACATACTCTGAAAAGAAATTGAAAGTGTTTATTCTCTTCAGTCTCAATTTTGCAAAAGAACTTCCTTTGTTGGCTTGCCAAGGTATAAAATTCTATTAAGTAGAGTCAGTTCTTTATGGCTTTATTTTATTTCTATAAATGTTCCCTCAATGTTTTTAGCAGGTTTAACAGATCATGATTAGCTAATGACTTAGTGGTTAAACTGATGACCACTGAAGGAAAATGAGTAAGCCCTGGGAATCAGGAAGTACCATGGAAGAACAAAATGGAGACATTGGGATCACTTTCCAATCTGGACAACAGCCAGATTCAATTCCTTTCATTCATCCTGGGAATTATACTTTTGCACTGAAAATGTCTTGTAATTTTGTTATTTAATAGCAATTTATGCTATTATCCTTAAGCCACAATGGAGTGAAATTGCAGTAAACACAGTGATATAAACTATAATAGAAGTCCTATCCTTGACAAAGGGAAAATGAAAACATGCCTCAATATTAATGTCTTCTCTGTAACCTCTCATGTTTTAGTCATTCATTTTACAAAAGATGGAAGGCTGCCAGATTCAGAAACAACATGTATTAGTCTGGGTACCATTGCAGGACACAGAGTCTGTAGCTAGTTTCAATAAGAAAATATTTACTTCAGGAAAGCAAATAGTTTAAATATTTGTTGGGTGAGCTGGAAGGACAGATTTAGATGAGAAGTTCTCAACCCTGTCTCTGCATGGGAATCACCTGAGGAGATTTTGAAAATATCCATGTCCTGAATTCACTCTTTGAGATGATAATGACTGTCTGGGCTGCAGGCAGCGGTAATTTTACAACCCCTTTATGTGATTGTTATGTGTAGCCAAATTGCGATTGCTCCAAGTTGAGTACTCAGGGTTCCAAGAACCATACTACAGAATCAAGTCACCAAGGGAACTGCTGTTGCTCTACAACCAGGAAGCTGCTGGTTCCGTAATCTCACTGCTATCATCATGATCAGTGCCATGCAGTTCTAAACCTCTGATATTACAGCTGGTGCCAGCATGGTCTGCACCAGCAGAACAGATTTATTGTGCCTTGACATCTCAAAAGTAAATGATGCTAGAACTCAATTATTTTAAAAACAGAACCCCCCACACACACACCCCCACACACACACCAGATGCCTCCATGACCAAACTTAGAGCAGAAAGATCAAAATGTGCAGAAAAGTGGCTTCACTTTCCCCTCTCAGACCTGGAAGGAATGCATTTTATTGACTAAACCGAAATTGCATGCAGTATTCTAGCTGCAAGAAAGCCTGGGATATGGCAATTTTTGCTCTCCATTCTTTGCAGTACTAGAAGAAACAATAGAAAAAAAGAGTGAAATAGAGGTCAAGGACCAATCTACTTTACCCCAACATAACATATACAGAGAATTAATACTTATATTAGATATTTTATTTTAAAAATTGTTATTATTTAACATTTACTTATAAGAATCATCAACATTAAGTTTATAATTTGGCAATAGGTTTATCTTAGTACATTAAGAAGTAGAATTGTTTAAAATCATCATCTGCTTTCCACTCCAACATGAGCTTGGAACTTGTCACTATCATCCTCACAACAAGCAAAAATGTTCAACAAAAAAATACCAGCAAGTCTTCTTAGATCAACTGGAAAAGAGAGGGCAAACTGATATGTGAAAACGTAGAGATAAGTGAATACAGAGAACCATAGCTTACCAGGAGCAGAAGTTGCCACTGGGGATAGAAACTGATAGGGACAATTAAATGGTAATTAAAAAATTATGGGAGGCTAAATGTGAACTAAATTGGAAGTTAAAAATTTCTGGGAACCCAGTCATATGGGGTCCCACACTTTCATGAGTTTGACCAAATCTCATGGTAAGGACAGTAGAAAAACTCCCTTGTGCTCCAGGAAGGGGAAGTGAAAAAATAGCCATTTAAAAATATGGCCAGAGAACTTTGTTCTCCATGGTAGGAACTTGTCCTTAGTAGAAAATACTTTGGTGGAACCTTACTTGACCTCACAGAAGGACAATTGGCTGTCTCAAGGCCTTTCCTGGCTTCCTATAGCATAACAAGGACAAACAAGCATCTAGGAAACTCTTCTGAAGGTCACAGCCCAGAGACTTGAGCCCATTAAAAAATAGATTTCACCATAAGATTATAGAATGCTTTTTCTCCTCCCTGATATCTTAACACCACATCAACAGAACTCCAATATCATAACAGTGGATTACAACTGAGAGAGCTTCAGGACATGGACTCTACTTAAGATGGAAACCCAAAGACAATAGAGGAGATAACACCAATAATACTAGAGGAAATAAAAGCCTTTCATACTTACAACTACAGTCAACATTAAACACAGCCTAACTCCTTCCTAGATAAACATAAAACCTTACATTAAAGGCTGTTTGCCTCAGCCTTTATTACTGGATACATCATTTACAGCTTTCAACAAAAAATTACAAGGCATGAGGAAAGGCAGGGAAAAAAGTGTGTGAAGATCAAAACTAAACTCAAATATGACAGAGATTTTGGAATTATAAGATCAGAATATAAAATAACTATTATTAATAGGCTAAGTTTCTAATGGAAAATGTAGGCAACAATAAAGAACAGATGGGTAATGTATGCAGAGATGTGCGTTAAGAAGAAATCAAAAAGAAATTTGAGAAATCAAAAATACTGTAAAAGAAATGGAGAATGCCTTTGACAGACTTATTAATAGACTCAGAAACGCCATGGAAAGAATCAGTGAGCTTGAAGATATGTCAAAAATAAACATCCCAAATTGAAATGCAATGAGAAAAAAGTAAGAGAATATCCAAGAATTGTGGGAAAATTACACAATGTAACATACATTAATGGCAACCCAATGGGACACCAGAATGAGAAGAGAGAAAGAAAGAAAGAAAGAAACAGGGAGAGAGAGAAAGAAAGAAAGAAAGAAAGAATGAAAGAAAGAAGGAAAAAAAGAAGGAAAGAAAGAAGCAGAAAATTTGAAGCAATAATGGCTGAGAATTTTCCAAAATCAATGACAGATACCAAAACAGAGATCCAGGATGTTGAGAGAACACCAAGTAGGATGCATACCAAAAATTCTAAATCTAAGCATATTCAAATTGCAAAAAACCTAACACAAAGGAACAATCTTGAAAGAAGCCAGAGGGAAAAATAAGAATCTTACCTATAAAGGAACAAGGGTAGGAATTACCCCAGCCTTCTCTTTAGAAACCATGCAAGCAAGAAGACTAGAAAGAAATCTTAAAAGTTTTGATAGGAAAATAGCTACCAAGAATTCTGTATCTGGCAAATTATTTTTCAAGAGTGAAGGAGAAACTATGGAGCATCCTGTCTAATATTATTCAGCACATTAAAAAAATGAACTTGCAAACCATGAAAAGACATGGAGGAACCTAAAATAAATATTACTAAGTGAAAGAAGTCTATCTGAAAATGCTGTATGAGCCCAACTACATTACATTTGGGAAAAAAGCAGAACTGTAGAGACAACAAAAAGACCAGTGGTTGCTAGAGTGGGGGTGTGGGGTAAATTGGCAGAGCACAGAGGATATTTTGGGCAGGAAGTATATGGGAAATCTCTGTACCTTCCTCTTAATTTTGTTGTAAAACTGCTCTTAAAAACTGGTCTTTAAGAAAAGTAAAGAAGTAAAGACCATCTAAGACAAACAAAAACTGAAGGAATATGTCATCTGTAGACGTGTCTTGTAAGAAATGTTAAAAGAAGTTTTTTGGAGAGAAGAAAAATTGCATACATCAGAACTCAGGTCTACATAAAGAAAGAAAGAGTGTTAGAAAGTTATAAATGAAGATAAAATAAAATATTTTTTATTCTTACCTGATCTATTAGATGATATTTGTTCAATATAACAATAGGAGCAGTGCATTGGGTGATTAGAGATTATGCATAAGTGAAATGAATGCCACAATGTTATAAGAGGTGTGTGTGTTGGGGGGGGGAATTGAGGATACTCTGTTAGAAGGGACACGCAACACTCATGAAGTGGGTATTTGAGTGTATTATTTGAAAGTGTATTTAGATTAGTTGTAAATATATACTGCAAACTCTAAGATGAATACTCAAAAATAGAAATAAGTATAATTTACATGCTAAGAGAGAAGAGAAAATGGAATCAAAGCCAAGGTGGTGAGAAAAAAATGGAAGTTAAAAAACAAGGAAGGCAGGAAGGAAAGAAGGAAGAAAGGAGGAATGAAGAAAGGAAGGAAGGGAGGAAGAGAGTGAAAAAGGAAGAAAAAAGAGGCAAGAACAATGAAGAGAAAGCAGTCACAAATATGGTATATACAAACCCACTGTATCAACAATTACTTTAGTGTGAATGATCTAAATACACCAATTAAAACACAGAGTGTCACAGAGTGGATAAAAAAGAAGATCCAAAAACATGACTGTATTTAAACTTACCAGGGCCATCAGTCAACTGGATTTAATTGACATTTATAGAATAATTCATCCAATAATATCAGGATACACATTCTTCTCAAACTCAAATGAAATGTTCACCAGTATAGATTACATTCTGAGCTGAATGCACCATAAAAGTTTTAAAAGTATAGAGATCACATGAAGTACTCTTAAAATCACAATGGCATGAAACTAAAAACGATAACAGAAAGGTAGCTGAAAATCCCCAAATATATGGAGGTTAATCAATATACTTTTAAATAATACATGGGTTAAAGTGTCAAGAGAAATTAAAAATATTTTGAATTAAGTGGAAATGAAAATATAACTTATCAAAATTCTGAATCAGAGAAAGCAGTGCTAAGACGGGAACATATTGCATACATAATATTAGAAAATAAGAAAGACATAAAATCAACAAGCTAAGCTTTCATCTTAGGAAACTGGAAAGAACAATATAAATCTAAAGCAAGCAGAAGAAAAGATAGAATAAAAATGAGAATAAAAATTACAAAATTGAGACAGGAAAACAATAGGGAAAATTAATGAACTCAAAGCTGGTTCTTAGAAAATACAAATAAAATTGATAAACCTCTAGTTAGGCAAACAAGATGAAAGAGAGAAGACCCAAATTATTGATATTAGAAATGAAAGAAAAGGACCATCCCTACTGCTCCCACAAACATTAAAATGTTAATAAGGGAATATTATGAACAACTTAATGCCCACAAATTTGATAACTTAGATGAACTGAAAATTGAAAGACACAATCTACCTAAACTCACAAAAGGAGAAATAGATCATCAGAATAAGCCTATAACTACTGAAGAAAATGCATGAATAATTAATAACATTACAGAAAAAAAAGTGTCAGGTCCAGATGGTTTTGCAGGAATTCTACCAAACATTTAAGGAGAAATGATACTAATTATCTACAATATCTCTGAGAAAATAGAAGTAGAGGAAAACTTCCTAACACACTCAGAGGACAACATTACCTTAATACAAAACCAGACAGACATTTCAAGAAAGGAGAATCATAAACCAATATCTTTCATGAATATAAATGCAAAATTTGTAAAAAAACGAAAATATCAAATTGAATCCAACAATGTATAAAAAGGATTATACATTATAACCAAGTGGGATTTAACCCAAGTATGCAAAGTTGATTCAACATTTGAATATCAATTAATGTAATCTATCATCCTAGGCTAAAGAAGAAAAATCATATGGTGATAGCAATAGGTGCAGAAAAAGCATTTGGCAAAAATCCAACACTGATTATTGATAAAGATGCTCAGTAAACTAGTAATATAGGGGATATTCCTCAAAATGATGAAGAAAATCTACAAAAAACCCTCCAGAAAACATCATATTTAATGGTGAAAAACTAGATGATTTCTTCCTTAGAACAGGTACACAATGCAAGGATGTTTCCTCTCACCACTCCTCTTCAACACCATATTGGAAGTAACTAGTTAATGCAATAAGACAAGTAAAGGAAACTTTTAAAAAATACAGATTTGGAAGGAAAAATAAAGCAGTATTAGTTTGCAGATGACATGATTGTCTATGCAGAAAATCACTGACCAAAAACTGCTTTGCAAATAAGCTATTATAGTGAGGTTATAAGCTTATACATATTACAAAGTTAATGTATAAAATACAATTGTTTTCTATACACTAGCAATGAAAAATTGGAATTTGAAATTAAAAATACAGTATCATTTACATTTGCAATGAATAAGGAAATGTTTAGGTGTATATCTATTAAAATATGTGTAAGGTAAGGTATATGTGAGAAAAACAGCAAAACATTGATGATGGAAATCAAGGAAGAGCTAAATCAATGGAGAGATATTCCACATTTATGGATAGAAAGACTCAATATTGTTATGATATTAGTTCTTGATAACTTTGTCTACAGATTACAAGAATTGCAAATAAAAATTATGGCAAGTTATTTTCCTGATACCAAAAAAATAAACCTAAAATTTATGTGGAAAAGGCAGAAGACACAATATCCAACACAATATTGAAGAAGAACAATGTCTGAGGACTAACATTACCAAACTTCAATACATACTATAAAGCTATGATTGTCAAAACATTGCAACATTGGTGAAATAATATAAACAAATACATAAATAGAATAAAAGAGAGACCAGAAATAGAACCACACATATAGTCAATTGTTCTTTGACAAAGGGGCAAAGGCAATGCAATGGAGAAAGAATAGACTTTTCAACAAATGGTGCTAGAGAAGTGAACATTCACAGATAATCAAACAAAAAATAGAATCTAGTCACTGATCATATGCTTCTTACAAAATTAACTCAAAATAGATCATAGACCTAAATGTAAAATAGAAAACTATAGGTCTTTTAGAAGATAACATAGATAAAAATATAGGTGATCTTGTTTTTGGCATTGTATATAAAACTCATCATCAAGCATATAATCCAGGAAAGAAAAAAATTGGTGTTAGACTTCATTAAAATTTAAAACATCTGTTCTGCAAAAGTCATTACTAGGAGAACAAAAAGACAAGCAAGAGACTGGGAAGAACTGCTTGCAAAACACATAACTGATAAAGGACTTATATTCAAAACATACACAGAACTTAGCGAGAAGAAAATAAACAACCTTATTAAAAATTGGGCAAAATATCTGAACAGAGTGTTTGCTTCAGCAATACATAAACTAAAATTGAAATGATACAGAAATAATTATCATAGCCCCTGCACAAGAATTTTTTATATTTGTGAAGCTTTCCATATTTTTAAGACATAATTTGGCTGAATGGATAAAACTTGTTTAAAAAGCATTATATAATGGTAAAATAATCAATTCACCAAGCAGATATAGCAATTATAAATATATATGCACCAAACATCAAAGCTCTGAAATATATGAAGCAAACATTGACTTGAAGGAACAGATATACAGCTCTACTGTAATAGTAAAGGACTAAATACCCTACTTTCAATAATGTATAAAACAACTAGGGATGATATCAATAAGGAAATAAGGACATAAAAACATGACAGACCAATTGAATATAACAGACATGTACAGGACACTCCACTCAACAAAAGCAGAATACACATTTTTCTCAAGTGCAACTGAAACTTTCTTCATGATAGATCATATTTTAGGTCACGGAATAAGTCTAAATAAGTTTTAAAGTTCAAAATCATATGAAGTATCATTTCTGATTATAAAGTAATGAAAGTAGAAATCAGTAGTGAAAAGAAAATGAGTTAACCCCCAAATATATGGAAATTAAACAACATACACTTAAATAGACACTGGATCAAAGAAGAAATTACAGGTTTATTGGAAAATATCCTGAGACAAATGAAAACGAAACACAACATACCAAAACTTTTGGGGCATTGTGAAAGTAGTACTAAGAGGAAAATTTATAGCTATAAACATATTTTTTAAAAAGAAAAGCATCAAGTCAACAACCTAAATTTACACCTTAAGAAAGATGAAAAAATGAACAAATTTAACCAAATCCAGCAAAAGAAATAAGGCAATAAAGATTAGAGCAGAGACAAGTAAAATAGAGAATAGAAAAGCAATAAGAAAATCAATGAAAAGATAATCAAAATTGACATATCTTTAGATAGATTAAGAAAAAAGAAAGAAGACTCAAGTAACTAAAATAAAAAAAAAATAAAAAGGGCACATTACAACTGATTTTACAGAAAAAAATGGATTAT
This sequence comes from Eubalaena glacialis, assembly GCF_028564815.1. Classification (NCBI taxonomy): domain Eukaryota; kingdom Metazoa; phylum Chordata; class Mammalia; order Artiodactyla; family Balaenidae; genus Eubalaena; species Eubalaena glacialis. The sequence goes on along the minus strand of NC_083724.1, from coordinate 104,677,999 downwards.
AAGAGAATACAGGGACTTTCCTGGTGGTCCAATGGTTAAGACTTTGCCTTCCAATGCAGAGGGTGAGGGTTCAATGCCTGGTTGGGGAGCTAAGATCCCACATGCTTCACAGCCAAAAACACCAAAACATAAGACAGAAGCAGTATTGTAACAAATTCAATGAAGACTTCAAAAATGGTCCACATCAAAAAAATCTTAAGAAAAAGAGAATACAATGAACAACTGTACACCAACAAATTGAATAACCCATATGAAATGGATAAATTCCTAGAAACACACAGTGTATCAAAACTGAATCATTAAGAAATAGAAAATCTGAACAGACCTAGAACTAGTAAAAGGATTGAATCAGTAATCAAAAGCCTCCCCACAAAGGAAAATAGCAAGACTACACTGGCTTCACTAGAGAAGTTTACCAAACATTTAAAGAAATAACACCAATCCTCCTCAAATTCTTCCAAAATAAATAAATAGGAGGGAACACTTCCAAACTCATTGTACAAAGCCATCATCACCCTGATGTCACAATCCAAAAAATATATTACAAGAAAGGAAAGCTATAGACAAATATCCTTGATGAATATTGATGGAAAAAAATCTCAACAAAATACTAGCAAAGAGATTTCAATAACATATAAAACAAATTATACACTATGACCAACTGGGATTAATTCCTAGAATACAAGGGCAGTTTTACATATGAAAATCAATCAATGTAATACACCACATCATCATCAGTAATTATTAGGGAAATACAAATATAAACCAAAATAAGATATCACCTCCCACCAATTAGGATGGCTGCTATATAAAACAAAACAAAACAAAACAAAAACACAGAGTGTTGATGAGGATGTGGAGAAATTGGAACACTTGTGCACTGTTGATGAGAATGTATAATGGCACAGCCACTTTGGAAAATAGTATGGTTGTTCCTCAAAAAATTAAAAATAAAATTACTATATGATCCAACATTCCTACTTCTGGGATTATATCCAACATAATTGAAAGAAGGGTCCCAAAGAGATGTTTGTACACTCATGTTCTTTGAAGCATTATTCACAACAGTCAAGAGGTGGAAGCACTGCAAACATCCATTGATGACTGAATGGATAAACAAAATGTAACATATACATACAATGAAATATTATTCAGTTTTAAAAGAGATGGAAATTCTGATATTCTACAACATGAATGATCCTTGAGAATGTTATGTTAAGTAAAATAAGCCAGTCACAAAGACAAATACTGTATAATTCCACTTATATGAGGTATCTATAGTATCAGAGTCATAGAAATAGACAGTAAAATGGTGGTTTCTGGAGGCTGTGGGGAGGGGAAAATTAGGAGTTACTATCTGATGAATATGAAGTTTCAGTTTTGCAAGATAAAAAGTTATGGAGATTGGTTATACACGATGTATACATATTTAACACTATTGAACTGTTCACTTAAAAATGTTTAAGATTATAAATTTTATTTTATAACAATTGAAATTAAAAACAATCAATGCAATACATTATAGTAGTTAAATAAAGGAAAATAACCACTTGAACATCTCATATTGCAAAGTCTGACAAAAATATCGTTTCAAGGTAAAAACTCGCAACAAAATTATCTTCAACATAATAAATGGTATCCTTTATCATGAAAAACTCACAGTCAACATCATACTTATTGGTGAATGATTAAATACTTCCCTTTAATGTGAAGAACATGACAAAGATGTGTGCTCTTGCCAGTTTTATTATACTAGGGGTTCTATTCTGGAAAATGAGTCAAGAAAAAAAAAAAAAAAACACATCCAGATTGGAAAAGAAGAAGCAAAATTATCTCCAATTGTACATAACATGATCTTGAAAGTAGAGAATTTTAAGGATTCCACTTAAAAACTATTAGAACTCATAAATGAGTTTATCAAGGTTGAAGGGTGAAATTAACTTACAAAAATCAATTGCATTTCTGTATGCTTTTAGTGAAATATCTGAAAATAAAATTAAGAAAACAATAATACAATAATTTACAACTTCATCAAAAAGAGCAAAATACTTAGGATTAAACTTAAAAGAGAAGAACAAGACATACACTTATACACTGAAAACTATACATTGTTGAAAGAAATTAAAGATGATTAACTAAATGGAAAGATATCCTATGTTCAAGGATTGAAAGATTTAATATTGTTAAGGTAGTAATATTCCCCAAATTTATCTATAGATTCCTCATAAAACCTATAAAAATCCCAGTCAGCTAATTTTTTTTGGCAGAAATTTATGAGCTTATCATGACATTAACATGGAAATTCTAGGTGCCCATAATAACCAAAACAAATTTGAAAAAGTTAGAAGATTCACGTTTCCCAATTTTAAAATTTACTACAAAGCTACAGTAATGAAAACTGTGTACTACTGGCAAAAGAATAGATACATACATCAATGAAATAGAATTGAGAGTCTAGAAATAAGCGTTTACTTTTACAGGTAATTGATTTTTGACAAGAGTGCTAAGAAAATTCAATGAGGAAAGAATAGTATTCTGAACTCGTGGTGCTGGAACAGCTGCATATCTACATCAAAAAAAAAAAAAAAAACCAAACAATAAAAAATATTTGGGACTCTTCTCTCATACCATATGCAAAAATTTACTGAAAATAGATCCAATACCTATATGAAGAAGCTAAACCTGTAAACTCTTAGAAGAAAACTTAGCTGCAAATCTTACTAATCTAGGGTTATGTAATATATGACAGGAAAAGCACATCATTAAAAGAAAACATAGATAAATTAAACTTTATCAAAATTGAAAGTATTTGAGCTGCATGCAAATAATACCATCAGGAAAGTGAAAAGATAGCTTATATAATTAGAGAAAATATTTGCAAATCATATATAGGTTTTTCCCTGCTATCCAAAAGTAAAGCATTCCTATGAAATCTTTTAATAAGCCAAAATGGTGTAAAGCAAAGAAGCAAATACCTTAAGACACATCTTTCTAATGGATGCCTAAAATGAATCAAGACAGAACTCGGATCAAGATGATGGAGTAGGAGGACCTGGAACTCACTTCCCCCTATGAACACATCCAAAATATATCTACATGTGAAAATTGTCACTGAAAACTAACTGGAGATTTGCAGAAAGTCTCTTGTACAACCAAGGCTGTAAGAAAGATCCACACATAATTGGATAGGAAGGGAAGAAAAGTGATCAGGTCAGGTCTAGTGCCCCAGGGAGGGGAATCAGAGGAAAAGGGAGATTACATGGATGGAAATCCTCCCTGGGGAGTGAGCAGTTTGAGCCACATATTGGGTGCCCCAGACCTGGCATCCAACGAAAGGAAGACGAGTCCCCTTGGCTGGTTGGAGGGCCTATGGCACTAACAGGAGGGGTATGGGAAGCCCGGTCTCTGCTCATGAGGAGTGTGCCAATGCTTTATTACACCCAAAGCAGGGTGGAGAGGGTAGATTGAGAATGCAAAGGTGGCTGCTGTGTTTCCTGTGACTGCCTCAGCCCATGCCCCAGCCTGAGCCATAAAACCACTGAAGCCCTGATTGCCTCACGTTGCACCTACACACTGGAGCAAAGGCAATATGACTGAGGAAAGATCTTGACCACAAGATGCTCAGGCTGCTCAAACCCAAAACAGCATCTGAGCAGGGAGGGGGCAGCCATTACTGGTGTTTACACAGGCAGCACATCAGAAGCAGTCCAGATCTCTGACAGAAACCAGACTGACACAGCCCACCCAGTCCCTTGCTGAGTGCCCATGCCAGTCCTCTTGCTCCAACACTGCTTCCTTCTGGCGGGTAGGGAGCCGATGCTGGTAGTAGGGAGATCGCACACTTGAAGGGAACTGAGCTGGCTTGGGCCGACTCTCAAGGCTTCTGCTCCTGAGAGCAACTTGGGAACTGACCCTGCACCCTGGGGCAGTGATGGCCACTGAACATAGGAGAAGCTCTGGCTCACACCTGGCTCTGGTCCTACCTCTCTATCTCCAGCTCCACCTCCTACCAAGGTGATAGCTGCCAAAGTAAAGTGAGAAAAAGCACAGATGCTCAGGGACACAGGTCAAAGCTACAGACGCTTGATGCTGAGTTGCTGAGCGTAGTTTCTGGGAAAGAGCTTGTCAGTGCCACTGTCGCTGCTCAGGGTGTTTACTGCCTCTGTAAGGACTCATTGCAAAACAAATGCTGAAATATGTTATTTTCACTTTTTGCCTTTTTTTTGTAAAAGTGAAAATGCTTTTCAGATTTCTTTCAGTTAACAAAAAACAGGTAGTAATGTAGGTCTTTCATAAAAGTGAAGTGACATAAAGCAGACTTTCAATAGCAGGGGATACCTATATCTTATGAGGCAATTGTATCCAGAAAGTACAAAAAATTCTTATAGCACAATAATAAAATGTAAAGAACCTAATTTTAAAAAGGACAAAGTGTTTAAATAACCATTTCTCTAAAGAAGGAATACAAATGACCAATACACCCATGAAAAGATGCTCAAATTGTTAGTCATCAGGGATACAAAAAAAAAAAAAAAAACCACAATGAGATACTACTTCACACCCAGTAGGATGGCTATAGAAAAAGGACAGTCAAAAATAAGTGTTGGTGATTATGTGGAGAAATTGGAACCCTCACACATTGTTACTGGGAACTTTAAATTGCCAGACATTTTGGAAAACAGTTTGGTGTTTTAACAAATGTTTAAACATTGAGTTATGATATAACCTGCAATCCACTCCTGGGTATATACTCAAGAGTAATAAAAACATGTCTACACAAAAACTTGTATACAAATGTTCAAGGTAGCATTATTCATAGAAATAACTGAAACATCTATCAATTGGAAATGAATAAAGAATATATGGTATATTCATACAATGGAAATTATTTATCAATAAAAATCAAGTACTGATATACTCTACAACAAGGCTAAGTCTGGAAAATATTATGGTAATTAAAAGCCAGTCACCAAAGAACACAAATTGTATGATTACATTTATATAAAATTTCTGGAATAGGATAAACTACAAAGGCAGAAAGCAGATTAGTGGTTGCCTAGGGGACTGGAGGGTGATTGGTAATGGACACAAGGTTACTTTGTAGGGTGGTAAACATGTTTTAAAATTGATTGTAGTAATGGTTGCACAATTCTGTGAATATGCTAAAATTCATTGAGTTGTAACTCTAAATGTATGATTTTTATACTGTGTTAATTGTAATTCAGTAAGGCTGCTCAAAAATAGAGATACTGAGCCTCTGCCACTGCTGCACTCCTGCCTCCCATGCCTGCTCTGGGTTCCTGCTGTGGCTGCAGTTTTGGTGGCCAAACCCCTGTAGTACTGCAGCTCAGATCTGTCACATTGACCACCCCACACTCCTGCCTCACTGCTCACAGCCTCCTAATCCATGCACTGCACTGTGCCAGGTTCCCCAGGTGTCCTGAGGCACAGTGGCCTGAATCCAGTTTCCATTGATGACCTGAGTCACAAACGTGCTCCAGCTTGGCCACCTCATGAAGTCAAGAATTTTGTCTAGGAGAGTGGCCAAGATGGTAGAGTAGAAGGACCCTAAACTCACCTCCTCTCATGAGCACACCAAAATCACAACTAACTGCAGAACAATTAATCATTAGTGAAAATGACTGGAACCTACCAGAAAAGACCTTCAAAAACTAAAGACATAAAGACCTACAATAAAGGGGTAGGAGGGGCAGACTCATTATTTAATCAAATACCATACTCCCAGGTAAGTGACCCACAAACTGGAGAATGATGATATTACAGAGGTTCTTCCACAGGAGTGAGAGTTTTGATCCCCACATCAGGCCCCCTGGTTGGAGTTCTGGCACCAGGAAGAGGAGTCCCTAGAACATTTGGCTTTGAAGACCATTGGGGCTTGATGGAAGGAGTTCCAGAGGATTGGGGGAAATAGAGACCTCACTCTTAAAGGGCACACACAAAATCTCACATGCACTGGGACCAAGGGCAAAAGCAGTAATTTGATAGGAGCCTGGACCAGACTTACCCACTGGTCCTGGAGGGTCTCCTGGGGAGGTGGAGTGTGGCTGTGACTCACCCTGGGGATATAGACACTGGTAACAGGCATATCAGGGAGGATTCATCTGCATGAATTCTCTTGGAGGCTGACATCTTAGCACCAAGACATGGCCCCACCCAACAGCCTGTATGCTCCAGTGCAGGGATACCTCATGCCAAACAACAACCTGGGTGAGAAAGCAGCCCCATCCATCAGCAGACAGGCTGCCTAAAGACTACCTGAGCCCACAGCTGCCTCTAGACATGACCCAAGACATGGCCCTGCCCACCAGAGGACCAAGACCCAGCTCCACCCACCAATGGGCAGGCACCAGAAGCAAGAAAGCTTCAGTCCCACAGCCTGCAGACAAAGTCAGCAAACTCAGGCCAGATATTACCCTGGGATCAGTTGGCCCCTAGCCCTTGGGTGACAAGTGGAGGGTGCACTGCTGGGACAAAGAGGACATCTCCTACAGAGAACCACTTCTCCAAGGTCAAGAAATATAACTAACTTATCACACATAAAAATACATAGAGATTTAGATAAAATGAGGCAACAGTAGAACATGTTTCAGACAAAAGAACAAGATAAAACTCCAGAAGAAGAACTAAGTGATGTGGAGATAGGCAATCTACTTGAGAAGGAGTTCAGAATAATGATCATAAAGCAGATCAAAGAAATTAGGAGGAGAATGGATTTACAGAGCAGGAAATTAGAAGTTTTTAACAAAGAATTAGAAAATATAAAGAACAACCAAACAGAATTGAAGAATATAATAACTGAAATGAAAAATACACTAGAAGGAATCAACGGTAGATTAGGGAAATCAGTGCTACCAAAGAGAAAAAGGGAAAAGAATGAAAAGAAATCAGGACAGTTTAAAAGACCTCTGGGACAACATGAAACACACTAATATTCGCATTATAAGGGTTCCAGAAGGAGAAAAGAGAGGGAAGGGATCTGAGAAAATATTTGAAGCGATAATAGCTGAAAATTTCCCTAACCTGGGAAAGGAAACAGTCACCCAAGTCCAGGAACCACAGAGAGTCCTATACAGGATTAACCCACAGAGGAACACACTAAGACACGTTGTAATCAAAATGATAAAAATTAAAGATAAGGAGAGAATATTAAAAGCAGCAAAGGAAAAACAACATATAACGCATAAGGGAACTCCCATAAGGCTATCAGCTGATTTTTCAGCAGAAACTCTGTAGACCAGAAGGCAGTGAAATGATATACTTAAAGTGATGAAAGAGAAAAACCTACAGCCAAGAATATTCTACCCAGCAAGGGTCTCATGCAGATTTGATGGAGAAATCAAAAGCTTTACAGCCAAGCAAAAGCTAAAAGAATTCACCACCAACAACCAGCTTTACAACAAATGGTAAAGGAACTTTTCTAGGTGGAAAAGAAAAGGTCACAACTAGAAACAAGAAAAATACAAAATGGAAAAGTTCACTGGTAAAGGCAAACATACAATAAAGGTAGGAAATTATCCATGCACAAAGCTAGTTGGGAGGTTAAAAGACAAAAGTAGTAAAATCATTTGTATCCACACTAAGCAGTTAAGGGATACACAAAACAGTTAGAAGTAAAATATAAAATCTAAAGCACTAATCATGAGGGGATAAGAGTACAAATGCAGGGTATCTAAAATGCATTTGAAATTAAGAGATCAGCAACTTAAAACAAGCACGTATAAATATAGACTCGTATACAAAAACCTCATGGTAACTGAAAAACAAAAATCTATAATAGATATACACAGAAAAAAGAAAACAAATATAACACTAAAAATAGTCAACAAATCAAAAGAGAAGAGAACAAAGGAAGAATGGGAAAAAAAGACCTACAAAAACAAATCCAAAACAATTAACAAAATGGCAAAAGGATCATATATATTGATAATTACCTTAAATGTAAACAGACTAAATGTTCCAACCAAAAGACACAGACTGGCTGAATAGATACAAAAACAAGACCCATATATTTGCTGCCTACAAGAGACTCACTTCAGATCTAGAGACACATACAGACTGAAAGTGAGAGGATGGAAAAGTATATTCCACACAAATGGAAACCAAAAGAAAGCCAGAGTTATAATAATTATATCAGGCAAAATAGACTTTAAAATAAAGACTGTTACAAGAGACAAAGAAGGACACTACCTAAGGATCAAAGGATAAATTGAAGAAGAAGATATAACAATTGTAAATATATATGCAGCCAACATAGGAGCACTACAATATATAAGGCAAATGTAAACAGACGTAAAAGGAGAAATTGACAGTAACAAAATAATTAAAATAACACCCCGCTTACCTCAATAGACAGATCATCCAGACAGAAGATCAATAAGGAAACACAAGCTTTAAATGACACATTAGATCAGATGGACTTAATTGATATTTATAAAGCATTCAATTTGAAAGCAGCAGAATACACGTTCTTTTCAAGTGCACATGGAGCATTCTCTAGGATAGATCACTTGATGGGCCACAAGGCAAGCTGTGGTAAATTTAAGAGAACTGAAATCATATCAAGCATCTTTTCTGACCACAATGCTATGAGGCTAGAAATCAACTACAAGGAAAAAACTGCAAAAAACACAAAAACATGGAGGCTAAACAATATGCTACTAAACAACCAATGGATCACTGACGAAAACAAAGGGGAAATCAAAAAATACCTAGAGACAAATGAAAACAAAAACACAATGATCCAAAACCTATGGGATGCCTCAAAATCAGTTCTAAGAAAGAAGTTTATAGGAATACTTTCTTACCTCAGGAAACAAGAAAAATCTCAAGTAAACAACTTAACCTAAACTTACACCTAAAGAAACTAGAGAAAGAAGAACAAACAAAACCCAAAGTTCATAGAAGGAAAGAAATCATAAAGATCAGAGCAGAAATAAATGAATAGAGACTAAGAAAACAATAGAAAAGATCAATGAAACTGAAAGCTGGTTCTTTGAAAAGATAAACAAAATTGATAAACCTTTAGCCAGACTCATAATGGTAAAACAAAAACAGACATATAGGTCAATGGAACATAATAGAAAGCCCAGAAATAAACCCACACACTTATGATCATTCAATGTACAACAAAGGAAGCAAGAATATACTATGGAGAAAAGACAATCTCTTCAATAAGTGGTGCTGGGAAAACTGGACACCTACATGTAAAAGAATGAAACTTAAATATTTTCTAACACCATATACAAAAATAAATTCAAAATGGATTAAAGGCCTAAAGGTAAGACAGGATACTATAAAACTCATAGAAGAAAACATAGGCAGAACACTCTTTCGCATAAATCATAGCAATACATTTTTGGATCCATCTCCTAGACTAATGGAAACAAAAACAAAAATAAACAAATGGGACCTAATCAAACTTAAACGTTTTTGCACAGCAAAGGAAACCATAAACAAAATGAAAAGACAACCCACAGGTTGGGAGAAAATATTTGCAAATGATGTGACCAACAAGGGATTAGTCGCCAAAATTTACAAACAGCTCATATGGCTTAATATAAAAACAAAAAAACAAACAAACAACCCAATCAAAACATGGGCAGAAGACTTAAATAAACATTTCTCTAAAGAAGATATACAGATGGCCAATATGCACATGAAAAGATGCTCAAAATTGTTAATTATTAGAGAAATGCAAATCAAAATTACAATGAGTTATCACTTCACACCAGTCAGAATGGCCATCTTTAAAAAGTCTACAAATAAGAAATGCTAGAGAGGGTGTGGAGAAAAAGTAACCCTCCTACACTGTTGGTGGGAATGTAAATTGGTGCAGCCATTATGGAGAACAGTATGGAGGTTCCTGAAAAAACTAAAATTGAATTACCATATGATCCTTCACTCCCACTCCTGGGCATATATCCAGAGAAAACTCTAATTCAAAAAGATACATGCACCCCAATGTTCATAGCAGCACTACTTACAATAGCCAATGAATGAAATCAACCTAAGTGCCCATCGACAGAAGAATGGATAAAGAAGATGTGGTATATACATATACAATGGAATTATTACTTGGTCATAAAAAAGAATGAAATAATGCTATTTGCAACAACGTGGATGGACCTATAGATTATCATATTAAGTGAAGTAAGTCAGACAGAGAAAAATGAATATCATATGATATCACTTATATGTTGAATCTAAAAATTTGATACAAATGAATTTATTTACAAAATAGAAATAGGCTCACAAACATAGAAAACAAACTTATGGTTACCAAAGGAGATGGCAGGGTGAGAGGGGAGGAGAGATAAATTAGGAATTTGGGATTAACATATACATACTACTACATATAAAATAGATAAACCATAAGGACCTACTTATAGCACAGGGAACTATAATCAATATCTTGTAATAATGTATAATGGAAAAAATCTGAAAAAGAATATCTATTTCTATCTATCTATCTATCAATCTATCTATCTATCATCTATGTGTATGTATAACTGAATCACTTTGCTATATACCTGAAACTAACACAACATTGTAAATTAACTATACTTCAATTTAAAAATGGTTAAAAATTTAAAAAGACAAATAAATAAAGATACCTTTTAACTGTTAGTGAAGAATGAAGGCATTTTTCTAATGCAGGGATTCAGAACAGATTCAGTCTTAAAGAGGATGCTTGAAGATCTTTACCCAAATGGAAACCTGAGCAGAATAAATGTCAAAACAGTAGTAGATAGCTAGTAGAGGAAATAGTGATAGGTAAAGACTGCCCCAAAAAGTACAGTTAGTTGATGGTGATGACGAGACTGGGATTCAGATGTAAAGTTCCATTATGGCTTTTTGAAAGGAAGCAGATTGTTAGATAATTCATGACTTACAAATATGTATGAGGGGAGAAGGGAAGCCTCCTAACAAGTTTTCCTGTGTGTAAAGAATAGTAGAAAATGTAATAGGGTTCAAAAAGCTACTTTTTTTGTGAAGAGAGAAATAAGTCATCTTAGTGTGTGGCCTAATAATTATTTTATTTTTAACTTTTGATAAAGAAATTGCTAAGAATGGAAACAAACATTGATAGAACTTAAAAGCAGAGTCAGACTCAAAGTGAAAGGAGGAGGGAACAGAAACATGATGAAACAAACAAAAATATAAAGTGAAAGAAAAAATGAAAAAAGACAAAATATAACATTATTATTATAAAATCATATAGAAGGAACAATATCTAGGGTATAAATTGTCTCATTTTCTTTAAAGACTTCTTCTGATTGGGGCAACAGTGCAAAGAGCTCTGTGCATTCATTTATTCAACAAATATTTATTGAGTTTCTATGATGTATCAGCCCTGTGTTGCCCATTACAAGAGCTGTTAAGCCACATGTAGGCAGTCCACACTAAGATGTGCAATGACTGCACATCACACCCCAACACACCCCAACGCATTTAAATAAAGTTTAATACTGATTACATGTTAAGCGATAACATTTAAATATATTAGGTTAAATAGAATATAAAAATTAATTTCATCTGCTTTGTTTTTTACTTTTTTAATGTATCTAGTAGAAAGTTTAAAATTATCTGGCTTGCGTTATGTTTCAGTTAAACGATGAGGGTTCAAAATGTATTTTTCTGTGTGCTGAGACAAATAAGTTTCCCGTACTTAGGTATTTTATATTCTAAACAAAGGAAAGAGACAATGACAAAGAAAAATATACAAGCGAGACAATTTTCTATACTGGTAAGTTGTATAATGAGAGCAAAACTATGTGAGAGAAAGGAGATGTTACTGGTTCTTGGGTAGAAAGATTAAGAAAATAAGGCCTCTCTGAGAAGGTGCTTTTGAATTGCTATGGAAATGGTGAATATCCATCATGCTCTCCAGCCCACCCAGGATATTGATCAGAGCCATCTGTAAAAGAGACTTAAAGTTTACAATTCTGTACCAAGTGGCCATAGGTAATTCTGTATGACATCTGAGGTAGGGATGAAGAGCAGCTGGCAGTGTCATGAGGCACCTCACTGGCACTTCAGGGCCAGCATGAAGCAGGTCCTAGGTATGACACTCCTGGTAGTAGAATGCTGTTGGGCCTTCTGACATCACTGCTGCTGAATCAGACACAAAGCCATTCATGATGGCCTCTTGGGTCCCTTGGTTGCCTCATGTCTCATAGTCAAGCATTCAGTCTCCACTAGATTAATAAGCTAGGGACTGTTTCTCAAAGGGAAGAGAGTCATAACTGAATAGGTTTTGTTTAAAAATGCTGGGACCTCCACTGCCTCCTTAGAGACAGGGTCCTACTTGACTGCTGCTATTTTTCTGACGGTTCTGCTTGGGCCACACAACAAGGCAGAGGAACACTGTACCCAAGCAGTTTCTTGCTTACAGCAACACTCAAATCCATCAGCCTTTCAGATCAGAGCAAAACACACAATTGTATATATGCTTCCTGTAAAATCCAAAGAGGACTCCTTGGCATTAGGAGTTGCTGGACCACAAGGACTCCGACCTTTACAGAGGATGTCCTTATAAGTCCTAGACCACAGGATTTCATGGGATTTGGTCTCTCTCTCTTAAAAACCTAGGAACATTCTGCATCCTACGTCCTTTCAGTAAATTGTATCAACATGATAAACGGGGATGATGATGTAGTCAAATTCACACACAGTTTAAGTGTTGACAAATATGCTATATGGCAATCCATATATAAGATTATATGGGAAAACCAAGCTTCTGTCCTAGCTCAGTGAAAGTCCCTTTTTTCCGGTGTTTTGGGGCATTGCAATGGGGAAGAAAATGGGTCCAACAGATTGATAGCTCCATTCCCAGCCCTAGAGGCTTTAGCAATTTGTTTTAACAAAGAAAACACCACTGGAGTAGCTGGCATAGGTAGAGTTGTTTACTTTTGTTTACTTTTGGAGGCAGACAGGCTAGGGGTTAAAAGCACAGGTTTTGACTGCCTGAATTGAGTTCACTGGCACAGTTTTGTTTAGACTTATTCCATATTTTAAGTTTTTGATGCTTGTATAAATGGTCTCTTTTCATAAAATTTTATTTTCTAATATTGTGTGGCTAATATATAGAAATAAAATTGTTTTTTATATACTGATACTATAACAAGTTACCTTGAAGAATTTGCTTACTAATTTAAATTATCTATAGATTCTCATGAATTTTCTACAGAGTAATCACATATAGAATAATAACAATTCTATTTCTTTTCAATTTTTCTTTTTTATCACCATCTCTTATTGTGCTCACTGAAATCTCCACTACAGGGTTGAATAAAATTGGAGACAGCAGGCATTCTTATCTTGTTTCTGATCTCAGAGGGAAAGTTCAAAAAGCTACTTTGAACTAATAATAATCTTTGATTATTATGCTTGCTTGAAATTTCATTTGTGTGTGTAGATCCCTTTTATCATATTCAGAAAATTTCCTCCTAATTCTAGTTTGCTAAGAGTACTTATTAATCCATGTCAATTTTTGTCATTTTTTCTGCATGTATTGAGATGGTCCTTTATTCTATCAATGTGATACCCTCATTACAGTCTTATATTTAAAGCATATGTTTCATAAGCTGTAGATAAATATGTGTATTCTTTATCTACTTTGACAATCTTTTGGTTTTAATTGAAGTATTCCATTTTCACTTAATGGGTCATCCTCTTTAGAGCTAATGAAATCAGTGGTATTTTCAGGTTAAATCTACCATCTACCTGCCTGCTTTATATTCTCTGAGGACAATAATCTTCATCTTAGAGGAAATTGAAAATTGATTTCAAGTCAAATTGGAAGTCATAAAAACGAGTTATCAGAGAGAAAGTTTAATGAATAAAATAGGATCAACACATTTCCTTCAGTTTCCTGAAATTAAAGTTAGTCATAACAAAGAATGTTAAAAATTATTCTATAATCATCCACCTACTGCAGGTTGTATACCTACCATCATCATGTGAGGAAGCACCAGAAAATTGAAAATAACCCTCCAAAGTTTTCCTATCATAAACTTCCCAAGCTACTGCCTCAATTTGATATATATATTAATATGTGTGTATACACACACACATATACACACACACATACACACACTCTCTCTCTCTTTCTTTCTCTCTCTGTCTCTTCTATGGTACTTATCTATTTAGAAAATAAAATATCTTTACTGATAAAAATTTATTCTATGCTGCTGTGTTCCAAACATGACTGGGTATTAGAATCAAACGAGGATCTCTTTTAAAAAACAGATTCTAGATTCAATTTATTTTAACTTCAGATTCAAGACTTGATTCTAGAATGAATCTGGTTCTCAGGTGATTCTGAGGTACACTCTACTTTGGAAAAAAATGCCTTAAGGAACTCTGAAATAAATTTAAATGTTAATGGCAACACAAAAGCACACTGTGTGTGACTTATGTTACTTGAATCTCAATCAAGCGTTGTTTTAACCAGAAGAGCTAGATGCTGGTTCCAAAGAGATATGCATTTTCCCAAAATTCACTCCCATATTAGGCAACTATATATGCATAGTTGGTGTTGGTGAATGGGCATAATTATAGTAATGATTCAAATCTAAAGAAGAGTGGAACTTCTTTTGTTCTATTAGAATTGCACCCATAACTTACATTGGTATGAAGTAGACATCATAAGCAGTTCTCAGTTACTTGTGTGGGATGAAGTGAGGATGATGTTTATTTTTCATGTAGGATAAAGTGCAGCCCCAGTTCACCTATCAGAAAAAAAACAAAAAAACAACTTGGTTTGGAAAAACAGAGCAACTGCAACATCTCCCAGAATACTCAAGATCATGTGTCAATCCTGAAGAAGATTTCCTTCCTGCTCTAGTTTTCTTCCATCCCCATTTTCTTCTATGAATAGAAGAAAATAATTTGGTTATTGCTGTGGGAAGATTTTCAAGTATTGCTTTTTAAAGAGCAATTAAAAATGAATTGTGGGCAGTATTTGAAAAGAGTGCTTCATTTCTACAGCTATTGAGATAAAGGTTAAATTAAGCCTGCAAGAGTTCTCTCAAAAGCTATTTTGGATACGAGAGTGCTGTACAAATTGTAGTCATGAGGGACCCTGCATAGACTCAACATTGAACTCTATTGTTTAGCGACTGTGTTGAACACATTTTAAAGTTATTCATGACATTTCGATAGCAACAAATCAGAAAAAAAAATTATGACAAAACGCCAATCAGAATAGGTCAGAAACCAGAGGAATTGTAAAAACTGTCCAGTTCATGTGGAAGGTTGTCACATTGTGCAACAAACAAGGATGAAAAATGTTCTATCCAGCTCTTTACTCCATTTTCAAAATTCAGACTGTTATTCAGCTTTCTGCTCCAAGAAGCTACCCGAAAGGGCTCCTGTGGCTGTGAGGTTCCCACTGGGTTTTCCAGTGGGAAGTTCTGGCAGAAGGTCAGAGGGAGGGCAGACAGAGGTCAGGGTGTTTCTTCACTGGTAGTCACGAGGTGAGGAAAACTTGGGAGGGCTGAGTTCCTCCACTGGACTCTACTGTTCTTCTCAAGCACTCATCTCAATTTCTATTGACCAGGTCTTCCTCCTCTTGTTGGGTTTAAGGTTGGTAATAGTACTTATGTTGTGCTATCCCTGTGGCAAGTCCTACAAACTTCCTGTATATTATCAGCCCTTTAAAAATAAATTCTCTTCAATTTATCCTACTTTGGAACCTGACTGACACATTCTGGTATGTTATCTTTTATCAATAGATATAAATAGCTAAACATAGAAATTAATTACAGGAAATAGAATGGAAATGAAGTGGAAAATAATTTAATAGGATGTAAAGAGAAGAAAAAAAATACTTGGATTCCCCCTTATTTTCCTTTCTTAAATTGAAAACTCTGCCTTCTTCAAAGCCATGTTTACAACTAAAGCCATGATTAAACCTTACTACAGGTAAGGTTTTTTTGTGGAAACCATTCATACAAACAGCTGCAGTTCATGCTTAGCTGGCTAAGAGGACACTAAACAAATGACAGAACTTTTAACCCCTCATTCCCATGCACTTGATATTTCTATTTAATTGTTTATCTATTTATTGGTTGTTCATTATTCAAACAATACAGAAATACATTTTTATCCTAAAAGATTCCAGCAATACCAGATTATTTAAACTAAAACATGAAAGGGTTCATATATCCGACAAATCTCATATCCTTTTTTCTCTCCCCTACGCTCCAAAAACAATGTTGACAATGGATATGTGTCTTTTATTTTTTAGTACTCTTGCACAAATTAAAAATAATACACTTTGAATAAAAAATTGGAGTATGGTATATATATAGTTATATAAAACTGGCTTTTCATTTAATCATTGTGTTTCAGAGATTGTGCCTTATCAGTAAATATATAGCGGTCTTTACCATGTTCTTTTGGAGGACCACATTGTAGTATACCATTAGAAGGATGCCATTTAATTTAGTTATCACTGACATATATTTTTATTGGTTTTACATTTTTTTCTCAACTCAGCTATGAAAATTTGTGTATGTAAATTTTTCATAAAACAGTTTTATTGAAATATATTTTACATAACACAATTTCCCCATTTAAAGTGTTCAATTTACTTGTTTTTAGTATATTTATAGAATTGTGCAACCATCACTAAAATCGACTTTAAAACATTTTTATCATTCACAAAATAAACCTAATAATCTCAGCAGTCACTCCTTAGCCTCAAGCCCTTAAGACCTAGGCAACCATTAATTCACTTTCTGTTTCTATAGATTTGCCTGTTCTGGACATTTAATATAAATGGAATCAAATAATATATGCCTTTCTTTCATCTTCATTCTTTACTTGGCATAATGTTTTCAAGTTTCATCCATATTGTAGCATGTATCAGTACCTCCCTTTTATTGCTGAATAATATTTCAATATATGGATATACCACATTTTAACAATTCATCCATTGATGAACTTTTGGGTTGTTTCTATTTTTTGACTACTATGAATAATGCTGCTATGAACATATATGTACAAGTGTTTTCGAGGGCATAAGTTTTTAAATTTCTTGGGTATAAACCTAAGAATGGAATTGTTGAGTCATATGGTAACTCTATATTTAAATTTTTGAAGAAAAGCTAAACTGTTTTCCAAAATGGTTGTGCTATTTTTGATTCCCACCAAAACTAGTTATTTTCTGTTTTTTTTTTTTTTTTTTTAAATAGCCATCCTATTGGGTGTGAAGTGTATTTAATTTTGACTTTGATTTGTATTTTCCTGATGACTAATAAGGTCAGGCACCTTTTCACGGGAATTTTTCCCATTTGTATATTTTATCTGGGGAAATATCTATTTAGATTCATTGCCCATTTTTAATTGGGTGATATATTCTTCTATTACTGAATTATAAGTGTTATTTATAAATGTTAGGATCATTGTAGAATCACTTATCAGATGTATGATTTTCAAATATTTTCCCCATTTTCTATGTTTTTTTTCAATTCCTGGATGGTATCCTTTAAACATTAAATTTTTAAGAATTTTGATGAAGAAAAGATTAAATTATTAATAATATTATAAAGTCCAATTTATATATTTTTTCTTGCTTGTGCTTCTTGCATTATATCTTAGAAGGCTTTGTTTAACCTAGAGTCACAAAGATTTACACCTATACTTCTTTTTCTGTGAGTTTTATAATTT
Organism: Eubalaena glacialis; assembly: GCF_028564815.1. Taxonomy (NCBI): domain Eukaryota; kingdom Metazoa; phylum Chordata; class Mammalia; order Artiodactyla; family Balaenidae; genus Eubalaena; species Eubalaena glacialis. The sequence goes on along the minus strand of NC_083724.1, from coordinate 104,660,302 downwards.
TAAATCTATAATTCATTTGAGTTATTTTGGAAGTTTTAATATAATTTTGTTGGTGCAATTTTGTTTTTTCTAAATGGATTCTTAAAAGGAGAATTGCTTGTCCAAAGGTCACATGAATTTTTTTCATTTTGAAATATACTGCCAAATAATCTTCTAATGCAGTTTTGTTAATTTATCCTCACAAAAAATAACCATGAGAGTAAAAGGCCTGGCTAGGGCCAACAGAAGTGTTCTACTTAAATAATTTTTGCCAATGTGATGAATGAGAAAATTTATCTCATTTTAATTTGCTTTTTGTTAATTACAGATGAGCAAAATATTTTCAACTGTTTCTAAGACATTTACTTTTACTCTTCTGAAAATTGTCTATTAATATTTTTTACCATTCTTTTCTACCAGAAAATTAGTATTCTGTTTCACCTGTGACTTCTCTTTAACATTTTATAAGATCTCTGATTGTTAAGACAAAAAAAAAAAATAAGATAAATAAGGAAAAAATAATACATATTCATCAAAATTTTAAAGTATAAATATAGAAAGAATTTAGAGAGGTTCATGAGATTAAAACTAGCTAAATAAAAATATTCAGATTGACATCAGAATTCTCAACAACAATATGGAACACAAAGAGAAAATATACTGCCATTAAAAATACCCTTGGGAGAAGTATTTCAGGAAGAAGATAAACACATTCTTGAGGACACAATGAGGTATGAACAATATAATTAAGAATAAGGATACATAAATAACCTAGGGAAGTTTATTCAGCTTTCTAAAGTGGACTCTATTCATCTTAGAGTGGCATAGAAAAAAGCCATTGAATTTTAAAAGAAAAACATTTAATTCATACTTAACAATCTGATTTTTTATTTCTTTTTTTGATGAATGTATTATTATTTTACATATTATGTTATTAAAAGCAGTAGCAAATATATAAATAATAAATGTGATCTACACTGATAGATATTTATGATTAAACAAGTTTTGATAGGATTACAGGTATATCTGAGAGTTATTATAGGTTCAGTTCCAGACAACCACAATAAAGAGACTATCACAATAAAATGATTCACATGAAGTTTTTGGTTTCCCAGGGTATATAAAAGTTTTATTTACACTATACTATAGTCTATTAAGTGTGTAACATCATCACATCTAAAAAAAATGTACATACCTTAATTATGAATAATTTATTACTAAAAAATGCTAACTGTCCTCTGAACGGTTAGTGAGTTATAATATCTTTGCTGGTGGAGGATTTTTGCCTTGAAAAGTTTTGAAATATTGCAAAAATTATCAAAATATGACACAGAGACATGAAGTGAGCTAATGCTATTGAAAAAATTACACCAATAGACTTGTTCAACACAAGGTTGTCACAAACCTTCAATTTGTAAAAAATGCAATATCTGCAAAGTACGATGAAGTGAATTGAAATAAAATGAGGTATGTCTGTATTCTAAAATGACAAGATGATCCTGAACTCAAAGATATATCTATAGAAATCCAGAATGAAAATTTTGGAATATAGCCATAGAGTATTCTGGTGGTAACAAGAGAGAGACAAGAGGTGTGGGCATACTAAAGTAATCACTTAATTCAGGGTAAAACTATAGATATTAATATCCATTTGAAGTCATTAGAAACATATATAAGCCCATCTGAGAAATTTAGAAATAATTATGAGAAAAATAAAAATAGAATTATAGTTTTCATAAATGTAGAAAAATAAATATACCCAGTGCAAAGTAGGAAAGAAAAAAAAAATAAAGTCATCAGAATTCATAAAATAAGATGGTAAAAAAGTTCCAGTATGATCATTTATAATAAATACCAAGTAATAAAGACCTTGATTAAATAAAAGTGTAGTCTGATATCAGCAAGATGGTAGAATAGGAAGTCCCAGGCCCTCATTCCCCCATGAAGACAGAAACTTAATACCTGGACTCAATTTTCTTTGTGAAAATTTCAGATAAGAGGTTGCAGCTTCCCAGATAACAAAAGCGAAAAAGAGTCACATTGAAATGTAAGAAAGTTTGCTGTGTTTTCCCATATTAGTCTCTCCTTTTTACTAAACCAGTGTGGCAAATTAGGGAAAAACTCCCAACTCCTGGCTTTTACCTTGGGAGGAAAAGAGAAGAGTAGAATGTACATCAATGTTTGGGACTCTGGGGGCCTGTGAAGGGACTGGTTTCTGTCTCACTTGAAGTGTTGAAAGGAAGAGAGGTATAATTTGGATGCCAGGTTAGGAGCATTGAGAACAAAGGTTAGTGCCACAGCTTGTTAAAGCACAAGAGAAACTGCAGTACCACAGGCAGACACCAGGAGAGCAAGAGATTATGGGATACTGAGAACAAGAAAAGCATCTTTAACTAGAATTTATATGCAGTAACGAAGAGAGGATACATCCCTGGAAAAGGCCAGAGGGGCCCAATAATCTCTAGGCATGATGATTGGTGAAGGTCTTTCTTTGTTTGAATCCACTGTGTAAGGACAGAAAGAAGTGTTTTTGTTTTTGTTTTTTTCAAAAGCCCAAATGTCAACAAAAGATCACAAGGCATACAAAGAAACAACTTTGTACTTTCATGAACCAAATAAAGGAACAACATAAAACTCAAAAACTGACATTAAAGAAATTGAAATTTATTAATTATCTGACAAAGAATTCAAAATATCTGTCAAAGCTGATCAATGAGCTAAAAGAAAATACAGATAAACAACTAAATAAAATCAGGAAAAAGATGCATGAACAAAATGAGAATATCAATGAGATAGAAACTATAAAAAAGAACCAAATAAAAAATAAGAACTAAAGAATACAATAACTGAATTGAAAAATTCACTGGAGATTCATGAACAGACATGAAATAGAAGAAAGAATCAGTGAAATTGAAGACAGATCACTTTATTTATTTATTTACTTATTTTTTAACGTCTTTATTGGAGTATAATTGCTTTACAATGGTGTGTTAGTTTCTGCTTTTTAACAAAGTGAATCAGTTATACATATACATATATCCCCATATCTTTTCCCTCTTGCGTCTCACTCCCTCCGACCATCCCTATCCCACCCCTCTAGGTGGTCACGAAGCACTGAGCTGATCTCCCTGTGCTATGTGGCTGCTTCCCACTAGCTATCTATTTTATATTTGGTAGTGTATATATGTCCATGCCACTCTCTCACGTTGTGTCATCTTACACTGCACCCTCCCCGTATCCTCAAGTCCATCCTCTAGTAGGTCTGCATCTTTATTCCCATCTTGCCTCTATTCTCCCATAATGGTTCTTCATGACCATTTTTTTGGTTTGTTTTTTAGATTCCATATATATGTGTTAGCATACAGTATTTGTTTTTCTCTTTCTGACTTACTTCACTCTGTATAACAGATTCTAGGTCCATCCACCTCACTACAAATAACTCAATTTCATTTCTTTATATGGCTGAGTAATATTCCATTGTATATATGTGCCACATCTTCTTTATCCATTTATCTGTTGCTGGACACTTAGGTGGTTCCATGTTCTGCCTATTGTAAACAGAGCTGCAATAAATATTGTGGTACATGACACTTTTTGAATTATGGTTTTTCAGGGTATATGCCCAGTAGTGGGATTTTTGGGTCATATGGTAGTTCTATTTTTAGTTTTTTAAGGAACCTCCATACTGTTCTCCATAGTGGCTGTATCAATTTACATTCCCACCAACAGTGCAAGAGGGTTCCCTTTTCTCCACACCCTCTTCAGCATTTATTGTTTGTAGATATTTTGAGGATGGCCATTCTGACCGGTGTGAGATGATATCTCATTGTAGTTTTGATTTGCATTTCTCTAATGATTAATGATGTTCAGCATTCTTTCATGTGTTTCTTGGCAATCTGTATATCTTCTTTGGAGAAATGTCTATTTAGGTCTTCTGCCCATTTTTGGATTGGGTTGTTTGTTTTTTTCATATTGAGCTTCATGAGCTGCTTGTAAATTTTGAGATTAATCCTTTGTCAGTTGCTTCATTTGCAAATATTTTATCCCATTCTGAGGGTTGTCCTTTCATCTTGTTTATGGTTTCCTTTGCTGTACAAAAGCTTTTAAGTTTCATTAGGTCCCATTTGTTTATTTTTGTTTTTATTTCCATTTCTCTAGGAGGTGGGTCAAAAAGGATCTTGCTGTGATTTATGTTATAGAGTGTTCTGCCTATGTTTTCCTCTAAAAGTTTGATAGTGTCTGGTCTTACATTTAGGTCTTTAATCCATTTTGAGTTTGTTTTGGTGTATGGTGTTTGGGAGTGTTCTAATTTCATTTTTTTACATGTAGCTGTCCAGTTTTCCCAGCAACACTTATTGAAGAGGCTGTCTTTTCTCCACTGTATATGCTTGCCTCCTTTATCAAAGATAAGGTGACCATATGTGTGTGGGTTTATCTCTGGGCTTTCTATCCTGTTCCACTGTTCTACATTTCTGTTTTTGTGCCAGTACCATACTGTCGTGATTACTGTAGCTTCGTAGTATAGTCTGAAGTATGGGAGCATGATACCTCCAGCACCGTTTTAATTTCTCAAGATTTCTTTGGCTATTCGGGGTCATTTGTGTTTCCATACAAATTGTGAAATTTTTTGTTCTAGTTCTGTGAAAAATGCCATTGGTAGTTTGATAAGGATTGCATTGAATCTGTAGATTGCTTTGGGTAGTAGAGTCATTTTCACAATGTTGATTCTTCCAATCCAAGACATGGTATATCTCTACATCTGTTTGTATCATCTTTAGTTTTTTTCACCAGTGACTTATAGTTTTCTGTATACAGGTCTTTTTCTCCTTAGGTAGGTTTATTCCTAGATATTTTATTCTTTTTGTTGCAATGGTAAACAGGAGTGTTCTCTTAATTTCACTTTCAGATTTTTCATCATTAGTGTATAGGAATGCAAGAGGTTTCTGTGCATTAATTTTGTATCCTGCTACTTTACCAAAATCACTGATTAGCTCTAGTAGTTTTCTGGTAGCATCTTTAGGATTCTCTATGTATAGTATCATGTCATCTGCAAACAGTGACAGCTTTACTTCTTCTTTTCCAATTTGGATTACTTTTATTTCTTTTTCTTCTCTGATTGCTGAGGCTAAAACTTCCAAAACTATGTTGAATAATAGTGGTGAGAGTGGGCAACATTTTCTTGTTTCTGATCTTAGTGGAAATGGTTTCAGTTTTTCACCATTGAGGATGATGTTGGCTGTGGGTTTGTCATATATGGCCTTTATTATGTTGAGGAAAGTTCCCTCTATGCCTACTTTCTGAATGGTTTTTATCATAAATCAGTGTTGAATTTTGTCAAAAGCTTTCTCTGCATCTATTGAGATGATCATATGGTTTTTCTCCTTCAATTTGTTAATATGGTATATCACATTGACTGATTTGCGTATATTGAATAATCCTTGCAATCCTGGGATAAACCCCACTTGATCATGGTGTATGATCCTTTTAAATTACTGTTGGATTCTGTTTGCTAGTATTTTGTTGAGGATTTTTGCATCTATGTTCATCAGTGATTTTGGCCTGTAGTTTTCTTTCTTTGTGACATCTTTGCCTGGTTTTGGTATCAGGGTGATGGTGGCCTCATAGTTTGGGAGTGTTTCTGCCTCTGCTATATTTTGGAACAGTTTGAAAAGGATAGGTGTTAGCTCTTCTCTAATTGTTTGATAGAATTCACCTCTGAAGCCATGTCATCCTGGACTTTTGTTTCTTGGACGATATTTAATCACAGTTTCAATTTCAGTGCTTGTGATTGGTCTGTTCATATTTTCTATTTCTTCCTACCTCAGTCTCGGAAGGTTGTGCATTTCTAAGAATTTGTCCATTTCTTCCAGGGTTTCCATTTTATTGGCATATAGTTTCTTGTAGTAATCTGTAATGATCCCTTATATTCCTGCAGTGTCAGTTGTTACTTCTCCTTTTTCATTTCTAATTCTATTGATTTGTGTCTTCTCCCCCTTTTCCTTGATGAGTCTGGTTAATGGTTTATCAATTTTGTTTATCTTTTCAAAGAACCAGCTTTTAGTTTTATTGATCTTTGCTATCATTTCCTTCATTTCTTTTTCATTTATTTCTGATCTGATCTTTATAATTTCTTTCCTTCTGCTAACTTTGAGGGTTTTTTGTTCTTCTTTCTCTAATTGTTTTGGGTTTAAGGTTAGGTTGCTTATTTGAGATGTTTCTTGTTTCTTAAGGTAGGCTTGTATTGCTATAAACTTCCCTCTTAGAACTGCTTTTGGTGCTTACCATAAGTTTTGGGTCATTGAGTTTTCATTATCATTTGTTTCTAGGTATTTTTTAATTTCCTCTTTGTTTCTTCAGTGATCTCTAGGTTATTAAATATAGTGTATTGTTTAGCCTCCATGTGTTTGAATTTTTTAGAGATATTTTCCTGTAATTGATATCTAGTCTCATAGTGTTGTGGTCAGAAAAGATACTTGATATGATTTCAATTTTCTTAAATTTACCAAGGCTTGATTTGTCACCCAAGACATTATCTATCCTGGAGAATGTTCTATCAGCACTTGAGAAGAAAGTGTATTCTGTTGTTTTTGGATGGAATATCCTATAAATATCAATTAAGTCCATCTTGTTTAATGTATCATTTATAGCTTGTGTTTCCTTATTTATTTTCATTTTGGATGATCTGTCCATTGGTGAAAGTGGGATGTCAAAATCCCCTACTATGATTGTGTTACTGTTGATTTCCCCTTTTATGGCTGTTAGTATTTGCCTTATGTATTGAGGTGCTCCTAGGTTGGGTGCATAAATGTCTACAATTGTTATGTCTTCTTCTTAGATTGATCTCTTGATCATTACGTAGTGTCCTTCTTTGTCTCTTGTAATAGTCTTTATTTTAAAGTCTATTTTTCTGATATGAGAATTGCTACTCCAGCTTTCTTTTGATTTCCATTTGCATGGAATATCATTTTCCATCCCCTCATTTTCAACCTGTATGTGTCCCTAGGTCTTAAGTGGGTCACTTGTAGACAGCATATATATGGGTCTTGTTTTTGTATCCATTCAGTGAGCCTGTGTGTTTTGGTTGGAGCATTTAATCCATTTGTATTTAAGGTAATTATCAATATATACATTCCTATTACCATTTTCTTAATTGTTTTGGGTTTGGTATTGTAGGTCTTTTCCTTCTCTTGTGTTTCCTGCCTAGAGAAGTTCCTTTAGCATTTGTTGTAAAGCTGGTTTGGTGGTGCTGAATAATCTTAGTTTTGCTTGTCTGTAAAGGTTTTAATTTCTCCATCAAATCTGAATGAGATCCTTGCTGTGTAGAGTAATCTTGGTTGTAGGTTTTTCTCCTTCATCACTTTAAATATGTCCTGCTACTCCCTCCTGGCTTGCAGAGTTTCTGCTGAAAGATCAGCTGTTAACCTTATGGGGATTCCCTTGTATGTTATTTGTTGTTTTTCCCTTGCTGCTTTTATTTTTTTTTCTTTGTGCTTAATTTTTGATAGTTTGATTAATATGTGTCTTGGCATGTTTCTCCTTGGCTTTACCCTGTATGAGACTCTCTGTGCTTCCTGGACTTGATTAACTATTTCCTTTCCCATATTAGGGAAGTTTTCAACTATAATCTCTTCAAATATTTTCTCAGTCCCCTTCTTTTTCTCTTCTTCTTCTGGGGCCCCTATAATTTGAATGTTAGTGCATTTAATGTTGTACCAGATGTCTCTGAGACTGTCCTCAATTCTTTTCATTCTTTTTTCTTTATTCTGCTGTGCAGTAGTTATTTCCACTATTTCATCTTCCAGGTCACTTATCCGTTCTTCTGCCTCAGTTATTCTGCTATTGATCCCTCCTAGAGAATTTTAAATTTCATTTATTGTGTTGTTCTTCACTGTTTGTTTGCTCTTTAGTTCTTCTAGGTCCTTGTTAAGCATTTCTTTTATTTTCTCCATTCTATTTCCAAGATTTTGGATCATCTTTACTATCATTATTCTGAATTCTTTTTCAGGTAGACTGCCTGTTTCCTCTTCATTTGTTATGTCTCGTGGGTTTTTACCTTGCTCCTTCATCTGCTGTGTGTTTCTCTGTCTTCTCATTTTGCTTAACTTACTGTGTCTGTGGTCTCCTTTTCACAGGCTGCAGGTTCGTAGTTCCCATTGTTTTTGGTGTCTGTCCCCAGTGGCTAAGGTTGGTTCAGTGGGTTTTGTAGGCTTCCTGGTGGAGGGGACTAGTGCCTGTGTTCTGGTGGATGAGGCTGGATCTTGTCTTTCTGGTGGGCAGGTCACGTCTGGTGGTGTCTTTTGGGTTGTCTGTAACCTTATTATGATTTTATGCAGCTTCTCTGTTAATGGATGGGGCTGTGTTCCTCTCTTGCTAGTTGTTTGGCGTAGGGTGTCCAGCACTGTAGCTTGCTGGTCGTTGAGTAGAGCTGGGTCTTGGCATTGAGATGGAGATCTCTGGGAGATTTTTGCCGTTTGATGTTACGTGGAGCTGGGAGGTCTCTTGTGGACCAATGTCCTGAACTTGGCTCCCCACCGCAGAGGCACCACCCTGACGTCTGGCTGGAGCACCAAGAGCCTGTCATCCACATGGCTCAGAATAAAAGGGAGAAAAAGAAAGAAAGAAGAAGATAAAATAAAATAAAATAAAGAAGTTATTAAAATAAAAAATAAAAATTAAAAAACTTTTTTAAAGTAATAAAGAAAAAATGAAAGAAAGAAGAGAGCAACCAAACCAAAAAACAAATCCACCAATGATAACAAGTGTTAAGAACTGTACTAAAATAAATAAATAAATAAATGACAGACAGACGGAACACTAGGACAAATTGTAAAAGCAAATTTTACAGACCTAATCACACACAGAAGCATACACGTACACACCCACAAAAAGGGAAAAAGGGAACAAAATATATATATCATTGCTCCCAAAGTCCACCACCTCAATTTTGGGATGATTCATTGTTTAGTCAGGTATTCCACAGATGTAGGTTACGTCAACTTGATTATGGAGATTTAATCTGCTGCTCCTGAGGCTGCTGGGAGAAATTTCCCTTTTCTTTGTTCCCACAGCTCCTGAGGTTCAGCTTTGGATTTGGCCCTGCCTCTGTGTGTAGGTCGCCTGAGGGCGTCTGTTCTTCACTCAGACAGGATGGGGTTAAAGGAGCAGCTGATTCGGGGGCTCTGGCTCACTCATGCCGTGGGGAGGGAGGGTACGGAGTTCGGGGCAAGCTTGCAGTGGCAGAGCCCTGCGTGACATTGCAACAGCCTGAGGCACGCAGTGTGTTCTCCTGGGGAAGTTGTCCGTGGATCACGGGACCCTCACAGTGGTGGGCTGCACCAGCTCCTGGGAGGAGAGGTGTGGATAGTGACCTGTGTTTTCACACAGGTTTCTTGGTGGCTGCAGCAGTCTTAGTGTTTCATGCTCCTCTCTGGGGTCCACGCTGATAGCTGCAGCTCGCGACCGTCTCTGGAGCTCCTTTAAGCAGCGCTCTTAATCTCCTCTCCTCATGCACCAGGTAACAAAGAGGCAAGAAAAAGTCTCTTGCCTCTTCCACAGCTCCAGACTTTTTCCTGGACTCCTTCCCGGCTACCTGTGGTGCACTAGCCCCCTTCAGGTTGTGTTCACGCAGCCAACCCAAGTCCTCTCCCTGGGGTCTGACCTCTGAAGCCCGAGCCTCAGCTCCCAGCCCCCACCCGTCCCAGCGGTGAGCAGGCAAGCCTCTTGGGCTGGTGAGTGCTGGTCGGCACAGATCCTCTCTGCGGGAATCTCACCCCTTTGCCCTCTGCACCCCTGTTGCTGTGCTCTCCTCTGTGGCTCCGAAGCTTCCCCCCTCTGCCCCCCACAGTCTCTGCCCATGAAGGGGCTTCCTAGTGTGTGGAAACCTTTCCTCCTTCACAGCTCCCTCCCACTGGTGCAGGTCCCATCTCTATTCTCTTGTCTCTGTTTTTTCTTTCTTCTTTTGCCCTACCCAGGTATGTGGGGAGTTTCTTGCCTTTTGGGAGGTCTGAGGTCTTCTGCCAGCGTTCAGTATGTGTTCTGTAGGAGTTGTTCCACATGTAGATGTACTTCTGATGTATTTGTGGGGAGGAAGGTGATCTCCACGTCTTGCTCTTCTGCCATCTTGAAGCTCTTCCAGAAGACAGATCACTTTAAATAACCAAATTTGAGTAGGAAAAAGAAAAAGAGCAAAAGGTAGAGAAGAGAGCCTAATGAACTTATGTGATACCATTATGAAGACCTGTAGTGCATTACATGAGTCCCAAGGGAGTAAGAGTGAAAGGACACAGATCCCAATTAAAGAAATAATGGCCATAAATTACTCAACTCTATGAAATGAAATGAACATACAAGTTTAAGAATCTCAGAGAATTCCAACTAGAATTAATTCAAAGAGACCCATACCAAGACTCTTTCAAAAGTCACAAAGACAGAATCTTTTCTTTTTTTTTTTTTTGTGGTAGATTTTTTTTTTAACATCTTTATTGGAGTATAATTGCTTTACAATGGTGTGTTAGTTTCTGCTGTATAACAAAGTGAATCAGCTATATATATACATTCATCCCCATATCTCTTCCCTCTTGTATCTCCTTCCTTCCCTCCCTATCCCACACCTCTAGGTGGACACAAAGCACCGAGCTGAACTCCTTCTGCTATGCGGCTGCTTCCCACTAGCTATCTCTTTTACATTTGGTAGTGTATATATGTCCATGCCGGTCTCTCACTTCATCCTAGCTTACCCTTCCCCTCCCTGTGTCCGCAAGTCCATTCTCTATGCCTTTGTCTTTATTCCTGTCCTGCCTCTAGGTTCTTCAGAACCTTTTTTTTTTTTAAGATTACATATATATATATATATATATATATATATATATATATATGTTAGCATAAAGTATTTGTTTTTCTCTTTCTGACTTACTTCACTCTGTATGACAGTCTCAATGCCATCCACCTCATTACAAATAACTTAGTTTCGTTTCTTTTTATGGCTGAGTAATAGTCCATTGTATATATGTGCCACATCCTCCTTATCCATTCATCAAGACAGAATCTTTTCATAGCAAGTGAAGAGCAGTTCATCACATGCAAGGGAGCTACTACAAGATAATCAGCAGATTTTTTTAGCAGAAACATTATGGGCCGGAAGGAAATGGGATGATATATTCCAGTGCTGAAAGTTAAAAATTCCCAATCAAGAATACTATATTTGGTAAAGCCGTTTTGCAAAGCAAAAGAGAAATAAACACTTTCCCAAAAAAACAAAAGCTGAGTGAGTTTATCACCACTAGACTTGCCTTACAAGAAATGCTAAAAAGAGCCCTTCAAGTTGAAATGAAAAGATGCTAATCAGCAACATAAAAGCATATAAAAATATGAAGTTCTCTGGTATGAGTAAACATTTAGGCAGATATACAGTCTTATAGTATTATAATGTTGGTGTGTAAATGTCTTAGTGTGTTCACACTGTTATTACAAAATATAGACTGGGTGGCTTATAAACAACAGAAACATATTTCTTACAGTAATGGAGGCAGAAAGTCAGAGATCAGTGGCACAGCATGGTTGAGATCTGGTGAGGACTCTCTTCCAGATTGCAGACTGCCATTGTTTCATTGTATTTTCACATGGTGGAGAGCAAAGAGAAGAATCAGTCTTTCTTGTGATTATCATAAGGACACTATCCCATTAATAAGGGCTCCAGGCTTATCACCCCATCTATTCCTTATAACTTCCCAAAGACCTAACCTCCTAATATTGTCACATTGGGGATGGAGTTTCAATATATAAATATTTAGAGGACACACATTTTTGATCCATAACATTCTGCCCCTGCTCCCCAAATTTATGTCCATCTCACATGCAAAATACATTCATCAAAACAACTCCAAAATTGTTAACTCAATATCAACCCTAGAGTCTAAAGTTCAAAGTTTCATGTAAATATCAGCTAAATCAAGTGTGGGTGAGGCACAAGGTACTATTCATCTTGGGGCAAAATTCCCCTCCAATTATGAAATTGTGAAACCAAACATTTTGTTTTTCCAAAAATACAATGGTACAACAAGCATAAGATAGACACCCCCTTTTCAAAATGGAGAAATATGAAAGAAGAGAGGGGAGTTGGGTCACAATCAAGTCCAAAACCTAGCAAGGCAAAATTTATGATATTTAAAGCTCACAAATAATCTTATTTGACTTTATACTCTGTCCTACAGGCCCACTGGAGTGTCAGTCCCATCTTTCAGACACACTGAGGTGAAGATATGACCTTCTGGACCCATTGGGGTGGCAACACCATCCCCATAGCTCAGTTAAGTATTACCCATGCTGTGGCTTCTCCTATGTTGTGTCTCTCTGTGATGTCTCTGCCCATGACATCATGGCTCTCTTTTAGAGTGAGGGTGCACCCTGAGGGCGCTGTGTGGGGCCCTGCCCTTGGGCGTTGATCCAACTCTTTGAAACTAAGGTGGAGGCAGCTCTGCTCCAAGCCTATACACACAGATTCTGTGGTGGATTGGCAACCTGATGATCTTCGAATTGCCTTTCAGGTACTTTTCCCCTAGTCTTAAAGAATAGTATAGGCTTAGAGCTAAATAGTTCTATGGTTCAGTCCTATAGGCCCTAGAAAGTCTAACAGTTTTCATTCATTTTGTCCCATTCTCTGTTTCCTTTAGTTACAACTGGCAGTGTTTCTGCTAGTTTAATTTCATCTCTTTTCCCATATTTTGTTGAGATGTTTGCTTAAGTCAATGATTCATGTTCATACTAATTTCCTCATTAAATGATCACTTGGCCATACCCTTAGTACTGTTTTACAAACTTGCTTTCTTATTTTTTGTAATATGACTAAGCTGAGAATTTTCCAAATCTTTTAGTTTTGCTTCCATTTTGTGTAAAAATTCCATTTTAAAATCATTTCTCTCCTCTTTCACTTTACTATAAGCAGTCAGGAATAGCCAAGCTATACCTTCAACACATTGCTTGGAAATTTCCTCAGCTAAATATCCAATTACATTGCTCATAAGTTCTACTTTCCACAAAACTCTAGAACACAAACACAATTTGGCCAAGTTCTTTGCTACTTTATTACAAGGGTCACCTTTTCTCCACTGTCCAATAACATGTCCATACTTATATCAGACAAAATGGACTAAAAAAACTGTCACAAGAAAGTTGTGATTGAGATATATATATATATATATATATATATATATATATATATATATACACAATGGAATATTATTTAGTCATAAAAAAAGAAAAAATCTTGCCATTTAAGACAATATGGGTGAACTTTGAGGACATAATTCTAACTAAGTGAAATAAGTCAGATATAGAAAGACAAATAATGCATGATCTCACTTATATGTGGAATCTAAAAACAAATAAACAAACAAACAAAAAAGCTCATAGATACAGAGAACAGATTGACAGTTGCCAGAGACAGGGTTTGGGAGTGGGTAAAATAGGTTAAAGAGATCAAAAAGTACAAATTTCCAGTTACAAAATAAGTAAGTCTTGGGAATGTAATGTACAGAACAATGACTATAGTTAATAATACTATAGTGCATATTTGAGAGTTGTAAGAAGGTGTATCTTAAAAGTTCTTATTGCAAGAAAAAACAATTTTGTAATTATGTATGGGGGCAGCTGTTGACGAGACTGAGAGTGGTGATTATTTTGTAATATATACAAATAGTAAACATTATGTTGTGCACTTGAAATTAATATAATGTTATATGTCAATTACACATCATTAAAAAAAAAAAAAACATTGGTACACTGGAATAAAATAGCTTTTTACCACCTCCTTTCCATCACCAAAAGAAAAATTATCATAAGTGACGAAGAAGGGCATTATAGAATGAAAAAAGGATCAACTCACCAAGACAATATAACAATTATAAATGTATATACAACTAACATCAGAACTTCCAAATATATGAAGCAAACATTGACAGAATTGAAGGGATAAATAGCAACAAAATAAATGTAGGTGACTTCAATACCTCACTTTCAATAACAGATAGAACAATCAGACACAAAGTCAATAAGGAAACAGAGGATATAACAACACAATAGTCCCGCTGGATCTAACACACTCACACAGAACACTCCATGTAACAGAAGAATATACATTCTTAACCACTTATATTAAAAGGGAAGAAATTTCAAATCAGCAATCTAACTTTACACCTCCAGGAAGTAGAAAAAATAGAAAAAGCTAAATTCAAAGTTAGAAGAAGGAAGGAAATAAGAAAATTTTGAGTAGAGATTTAAAAAATAGAGAATAGAAAAACTATGGAAAAATCAAAAGGACTAATAGTTTTTTTTAAATCAACAAAACTGATAAATCTTTAACTAGATTAAGAAAAGAAGAAGACTCAAATAAATATGTAAAATCAGAAATAAAATAGGGAACATTACAACTGATGCCACAGAAATATGAAGGATTATGAGAATACAATGAACAATTATACATCAACAAGTTGGATAACTTGAAGAAATGGATAAATTTCTCGAAACATATAACTTACAAAAATTGAATCATGAAGAAATAGAAAATCTGAACAGACCTAGATCCGGTAAGGAGATTGAATCAGTAATCAAAAACTTCCCCCAAAAAATGCCCAGAACCAGATGGTTTCATTGGAGAGTTCTACCAAACATTCAAAGAATTAACACCAAACTTCCTCAAACTTTTCCAAGAATTTGAAAAGGAGGAAAGACTTCTAAGCTCATTTAGGAGGCTAGCATTATGCCAATACCGAAGCCAGACAAAGACATAACAAGAAAAAATCAACAAGACATTACAGACAAAAATCATCAACAGGGCTTCCCTAGTGGCGCAGTGGTTGAGAATCTGCCTGCCAATGCAGGGGACACAGGTTCGAGCCCTAGTCTGGGAAGATCCCACATGCCACAGAGCAACTAGGCTCATAAGCCACAACTACTGAGCCTGCGCATCTGAAGCCTGTGCTCCGCAACAAGAGAGGCCGCAATAATGAGAGGCCTGCACACTGCCATGAAGAGTGGCCCCCGCTTGCCGCAACTGGAGAAAGCCCTCGCACAGAAACGAAGACCCAACACAGCCAAAAATAAATAAATAAATAAAGAATTATTTAAAAAAAGAAAAATTGTCAACAAACAGTAGTAAATCAAATTCAAAAGCACATCAAAAGAATTATACATAATGACCAATTGAGATTTATTCTTGGAATGAAAAGGTGGTTCAACGTGAGAAAACCAGTCGATGAACTTTGTTATATTAACAGAATGAAGGAAAAAACAAATGGTTAACTCTTTTGATGTATAAAAAACTTTTGACAGGACTTAACACATTTTTATGATAAAAAACACTCAATAAACTAGGAATAGAAGGAAACTACCTCAACAAAATAAAGACCATGTATGAAAAAAAAAAATCACAGCTGACATAATACTGTATGATAAAAGGCTGAAAGATCCTTTCTTCCAACATCAGAAACAAGGCAAGGATGTCAGCTCTCACCCCTTCTCCTGAAAGTAGTACTGGAAGTTCTAGCCAGAGCGATCAGATAGAAAAAGAAATAAAAGACTTCCAAACTGACAAGAAATAATAAATTTTTATCTGTTCACAGATGATGTTATTTTATATGTAGAAAATCCAACAACTCCACACACACACACACACACAAACTGTTAGAACTAATAAATTCAGCAAATTCTCAGGATACAAAATCAGTATGCAAAAATCAGTTGCAGTTCTATACATTAACAATCCAAAAATAAAATTAAGAAATCAATTCTATTTCCAATATTATCAAAAGAATAAAATATTTAGGAAAAAACCTAACCAAGGAAGTGAAAGAGATGTACTTTGAAACTATAAATCATTGCTGAAAGAAACTAAAGAAGGCACATATAAATGTAAAGACATCCCATGTTCATGGAATGGGATACCTAATATTGTGAAAATGTCCATACCACCCTAAGCAATCTACCGATTCGATGTCATCCTTATCAAAATTCCAAAGCCAACTTTTGCAGAAATACAAAAAAATAAAATAAAATTCAAAAATCATATGGAAGCTCAAGGGACTCTGAATAGCCCAAACAATCTTGCAAAAGAAGAACAAAGTTGGAAGTTTAACATTCTAATTTCAAAACATTACAAAGCCACAGTAACCAAAACAATGTGGTGCTAGCCCAAAGACTGATAAATAGACCAAGGAATAGAATAGAGAGCCTAGAAATTAACCCTTGTGTATATGGTCAAATAATCTTCTACAGTGATGCCAAGATAAAACAATGAAGAAAGTATACTCTTTAACAAATGGTTTTGGGAAAACTGAATATAAACATGCAAAACAATAGAGTTGGAATGTTATGTTATACTGTATACAAAAGATAGCTCAAAATAGATTAGAGATGTAAACATATGGTCTGAAACTATAAAACTTCTAAAAGAAAACATAGGGGAAAATCTTCATGACACTGAATTGACAATGATTTCTTACATATGACACCAAAACACAGTCAAAGAAAAGCAAAAATAGACAACTAGACAAATATATCATGTTTGAGAATTTCTGCAAAGCAATTAACAGAAGGAAAACGCAACCAAAAGCATGGGAGAAAATTTTTTCAAATCATATATCTAATAAGGAGTTAATATTAAGAATATGTAAAGGGGCTTCCCTGGTGGTGCAGTGGTTGAGAATCTGCCTGCCAGTGCAGGGGACACGGGTTCGAGCCCTGGTCTGAGAAGATCCCATATGCCGCGGAGCAACTAGGCCCATGAGCCACAATTACTGAGCCTGCGCGTCTGGAGCCTGTTCTCCGCAACAAGAGAGGCCGCGATAATGAGAGGCCCGTGCACCGCGATGAAGAGTGGCCCCCACTTGCCGCAACTAGAGAAAGCCCTCGCACAGAAACGAAGACACAACACAGCCATAAATAAATAAATAAATTAAAAAAAAAAAAGTTTGTAAAGAATTCCTTTCAATAACAAAGTAACAAATAACCCAATTAAAATGTGGGAAAGAGTTAAATAAGCATTTCTCCAAAGAACATATACAAATAGCAAACAATTATATGAAAGATTCTAAACATCACTAATCTTTAAATCATAAATGCAAATCAAGACCACAATGAGATAACACCTCATATCTATACGATGGTCACTATGAAAAAAAGTAGAAAATAACAAGTATTGCAGAGGAGGTGGAGAAATTCGAACCCTTGTGCACTGTAAGTGGGAATATACAGTGGTACAGTCACTATGGAAAACAGTATGAAGTTTCCTCAAAAAATTAAAAATTACCATATACTTCAGTATTCCCACTTCTGCATATATATTCAAAATAATTGAAAGCAGGATCTCCAAGAGATATTTGCACATGCACGTTCATTATAGTATTATTCATAATAGTAAGGAGGTGGAAGCAACCCAAATGCCCAATGGATGAATGGAGAAAGAACAAGAGCTATATACATATGATGGAATATTATTCAACCTTAAAAATGAAGAAAGTCTTGTCACATTTTACCACATGGATGAACTTTGAGGACATTAAGTTAAGTGAAATAAACCAGTCACAAAAACAAAAATACTGTATAATTTCATGTATATAATGTATCTAAAGTAGCCAAACTCATAGAAACACAAAATAAAGTGAGCTTTGGGGAGGGATAAATGGGGAATTGTTGTTCAATTGACATGAGTTTTATAAAATGAAAAAGTTCTAGAGATCTGTTATACAACAGTGTAAATATACTTAGAACAACTGAACTGTGCCCTAAAAAATGGTTAAGATGATAAATTTTATCTTATGTGTTTTTCACCACAATTTAAAAAATGAATCACAAACCTAAGAAAAGGAGTATTCACTAAATCTGCTTCATGTTAACTCAAAGGGAAAGACTTGACCTTTGAGGGTTTTTTTGTTTTTTTGTTTTCTTTTTGGAAGAGATGTGAGTATTCAAAATTGAAACACAAAACACAAATGTCATTTATGGAATTATATAAAAGATGTATTCTCTTAGTTTTATATGTAGAAGTGAAGAGGGTGAAAATTTTATTTTCTGTTTTAGTGTTCTGTTGTTAGAAGAATATAAGAAATCAAATCTTAGCATTGGAAGGAAATTCAGGGTCATCTCATTTGACTTCTAAGCCAACTGAAAAATATCTCTCTACAAATTCTGATAATTATGAAACTTCTATTACAATCACTTCATATGAAACTAATTCTTTTTGGAACTAGTCTAATATTTAAAGTTTTTTTAAAATTTTTGATATTCAATATTTACCTATCTAATTCTATCCATTGGTTCTAATTCTCTTTTCATAATTACAAAATGAAAGTTTAATCTCCAAGTACGACAATATTTCAAATTTGTGAAACTAGACTGTCCATCTCTGCCCCCAACCAACACTTGTTTAACCTGAGGAGCACAGTGAGTTTCCTTGTTTAAATAATGACCACATATTTTGTCTTATTGGCTAAGTCCTGTTTTTGTAACTGTCCAATTTGTCAATATTGCCTTAACTTTCCCTTGGTCTGTAGGACTTCTGCAGACTGCCCCTCCATTTCAGTTCTAGAGACACGATAATCAACTGGCCAATGTCATAGGTCTCCACGAGTCAGACCTTCTGATTACTGCTTTGGTTCCCTTGTCCACTACAGTTACCAGCCCACCTCGTCTTTGGGGATTAAGTGTGGAGCCTCTGTTTCCTCAGAATTCCACCATTCCCACTGCATTTAGGGACACCCAGTTTGATAACAGTAGTTCCCACTGTGATTTTCTACAGAGATGAGCCACCATGAAGCTCTTCAAGGATGGTGGGACTCCTTTGTCAAGTCATGGTAAAGGATTCTCTAGATTCTAGAGATTCAAACTTTAATATACACAAGAGCTCATTAACAATACAGATTCCTAGCTTGCCTCTTAGAGATAAAGCAGAAATGGGGAGGAAAACCGCCCAGAAATCTCTCCAAGTAATTCTAACACCCATCTGCTATGAATTGCCTTAGGCAGATTCCCATTTGATCTGACAAGAGGGCATATGGATACGGAGACCTTGAATGTAATTTCTGTGGAAACCCTGGTGATAACTATAAATCTTGGTTAGAACCAGTGTTTGTCCTAAGTGTACCTGCTTTGTTATCATCCTCATGATTCAGTAACTGGTATATTCTACCCGTAATTGCGTTTGCAAAGAGGACAAACTCTTGGAAGGTTGATAAAGACTCTGGTGTTGTCAATACAATCATGGGAGCAAGTTGGGGGGTACCTAGGTCTGGACAACCTTACTCATAGCTGCCCTCCAGAAAAAGACTTGCTGGGGGAGGGCTTAGAGGTGGCCCAGAGACTCCATGAATCATTAAATTGGACTTTACAACTATTTTGGCAGTGATTCTCAAAGTCCCATGAATCACTTGGGCATCCTGATAAAATGCAGATTCTGAGTCAGTAGATCTGAGATGGGACCAGAGATTCTTCTGTATTTCCAACAGACTCTAGGTGATGCTGATGATGCTGGCTTGCAGACCACAACCTGAGTAGCGAGGCATGAATGAACCCAACTTCAGGGTTGAGCACCTAGCTTGTTCATGGGGTGCCTGGCATATTCATTTATGTGAGGTGCTCAGGGTTAAAAAAAAAAAAGAATGTGTGATATCTGTCCCGTACTGTATCTATTATATTCTATCAAATCCAAGTTGCCACAGTTATAAAATGTAAGTCATTCCCAATTTCAGGAATATTGAAATGTAGGAAAGTGTTTTTTGGAAAAAAATAAAATTCACACACACACACCCCTAAAGTCTATGTGTGCCATTGTAATTTACATAGCACACTCCCCATCTGTAATTTACACTTCTGTTCTTTTTTGAGATTTTTGTGCTTAGAGTTAGCATTCGCTGTTTTGAGAATTATGATCAATACAAAGTATGGAGAAAAGAAAAGAGTCTGATATCCTCTCTCTCTGCTCCTCTTTCCCCAATATCTTACTTCTGATTAAACCTAAGAAGTAGAGAAACAGAATAGTTTGAAGCAAATCAACTGCTGAATAGTCTGAAAAATATGGATTTTATTCCATGAAAATTTCCAAAAACTTTCCTCACTATCTTTCTTTAATATTTTAAATCTTTTGAGGGAATTGAAAAAAGGGAGTGGCTAAGGGACTTTGTATAAGGGATGATGAAAGCCAAGTACTTAGGGATTTTCATATTTATTTGGCAGGTGAATGAGATATATTCCCTTTATCTTTTCCTAAACTTATTTTTTTTTTGGAAAAACATAGACAAGTTCGTGCAAGTGAAAATGAATTTGCTTCCACAAACCAGAGAAGAAAATGCTATCATCTGCTCCTAAAATACCATGCTGAGAGAAACACCTTTTATCCTAATTATGTGGAAAATCCACGTGATACAGCAGAAGAATCTAGTTGGGTTTTTTGTTTTCTTATGGAACTCATAATAGATTGATATCAACTATAAGGAAAAGAAAACTATCCCAGCTTTGCCAAGTACCTTTCTGTGAAAATATGATTTATGCAGGTTGTGTAAGGTTTATGGAAAAAGAGGGCCAGGAATGGGGGGTAAAGATCTATTCAAATGGCCTTGATGATCTATTTCTAGAAGATTTCTTTCTCATCTTGGCTTTTCCTGGCTGGGCTCCAGGGTAATTAGCAAGCTATATTTCCCTAGATAAGCTGGAGAAATCTGAGTACAATCCTAAATTTTCATCCTGGTTGGGAAGGATAATGGGACCGAGAGAGTGAGAATTGCTCTTCTCTTAACTCCGTTTTCAAGAGTTGAATCTCTTGAAAAGAATCCTCCAAGAACATAGCAAATTAATTTTTATGGGTACATACAAATGTACATTGTTCTAGGTGGAGAGTCCATAGTTTTTATGAAATTCTCAAAGCTGTTCCAGACACTGTTATGTTAATCTATAAGTCATCTTGGACTCTTTTTTTAAGTTCCCAACATTTTGAGATACTGTGTATGCATCTGAAAGCCTTAGTTGGTCTCCATGAAGACATGAGTAACAGAACTGATACTTACAATTATACATAATGATGCCTCAATAGAAGGTTAGTTTTCTTCTTTCAGATAATTAAGATCTAAGACTTCCCTAATACTTCTAAAGTATTGATTGTTAAGGTGCCTACTAAGTGCCTTCAATGAAAAATTTATATGTATGTGTGAGTGATAGTTATATATATTTTATGAATACTTTAATAGAAAAATGTCACTATTAATTAAATAGGCAACTATTTTAAAATCATAATTAGAATGGAATGACCTGTGGAAAAAGAGAAAGGAAATATAATCTTAAAATGGAGTTTCCTCTCTATTTCAACTTTTTAATTGCTTTTTTCTTTTACTTTTTATTGTGAACATTTTTATAAATTCAGAAAAGTATGCATAGAAAAGAAATATGGGAATTATCTTAAATAGTCATCACAGTAAATTTAATATTAATTTCGTAATATTATCTAATATTAAACGTACTCAATCATCTCCCAAATATCTGTATAGTTGGTTCACTTGAATCAAAATCTAAACAGTACAACACTTTTACTGGGTTGTTGCATCAACCCAGTAACTTAATCCTGGGGGCAGCAAGTTCCTGCATGACTGTGCAGAAAAGGACTGGCTTGGTCAAAGTCTCTGGCCTACTGAAGTAGTTGGAGTATATTGGTTGGAAAGGATTTCAACAAGGGGCTCTCCCTAAGTCAGAAACAAGATGGGCAAAGCTGTGCCTCTCTCTGTTTCTCTCCCTCTGACCACGAGTGAACAGAATTACAATCATACTCATTTATTCATTACCCTACTCTCATTATGGGCCCATGCATGATCTTTCACCCCTCCCTTCCCTCCTCCCTCCCATCTTCTCTCTCATTTCAATATAACCAGCAAGCAGCATGGACCCATGTGTAAGTGATTCCCTAGAATATTGATCATTGACATCTTCCAGGTGCTCCTTCCCTACCCCAAATTGCTACTTACCCCCATATGAGGCAACCACCGTCTAGAAATGTGTGGCTATCATTCTGCTGTTCTTGTAAAATATAATTTTAATGTAAAAACAGTCTTAAAATCTTTTATAAACTTATTTTTGGCAGTCGTTTTATTTACCGTTATATGAATGGCATCGTGTAACCTATATGTAACTTTTTGGGATTTGCCCACACAATACTATATTGCTAAAATTTATCCATATGGCTTGATGTACTTGTTTTGCTATTACATAATGTTCCATTGTGTGAGTACACCACAGTTAATTTATCCGTTCTTCAGTGATGAACATTTTGGTTGTTTCCAATATCTTTCTAATAAAAACAGGACTGTTATGAACTTCTTATACATGATTTCTGATGAGCACTTGCAAGAGTTTTCTTGGATATGTTCCCAGAAATGGAACTTCTTAGTCATAGTAAGATATGCAAATATTCAACTTTATAACATAATTCTAAATCATTTTCTAAAGTCATTATACTAATTTACATTTCTA
The DNA here is from genome assembly GCF_028564815.1 of Eubalaena glacialis. Classification (NCBI taxonomy): domain Eukaryota; kingdom Metazoa; phylum Chordata; class Mammalia; order Artiodactyla; family Balaenidae; genus Eubalaena; species Eubalaena glacialis. Next base: position 104,637,823 of record NC_083724.1, on the reverse strand, counting down.
CCTACAAAGAATAAGAGATTCTTCATTCATATCCCTATCTATAAATCTTAGTATTGGAAATTTTCTTAAGTAATGGTAATTTAATAGGTGTAAAATATTATTTCATTATAATTTCATTTGCATACCTCATTAAAGTGGTTAAAGATATCTTTTAATTGTTTACGTATTTATTAACTATGTATGTGTTCTCCTTTATGGAATGCCATTCTTGTCTTTGGAGGATTTTTGTCCTTTAACTATTTGTATCTCATCCTTTATTATTTTATTATATTACTTTTATATTTGCTACATAACAAATTACCACAAACTCAGTGGCTTAAAACATCAGAAATTTACCACCTCACAGTTTCTGTAGGTCCAAAGAGCAGCAGGGCGTGGCTGGATTCTCTGCTCAGGGTCTCACAGATTGAAATCCAGGTGTCAGCCCTTCTCAGTAGAGATGCAGGTCCTCTTTCAACCTCACTTGTTGGCTGAATTCACTCTTTGTGCCTGTGTGATGGATGTTCCCATTATCAGGTCAACTGTTGACCAGGGAACACTCTATAAGCTCCCAGAAGCTGTTCACAATTCCTTGCCATACAACACCCACAGGAAGCTCACAAGGAGGGTGTACACTTTTGTCCAGGACAGCTGGAGTGCATGTCTGCTTTCCTATCTTCTACAACTAGCTGGAAACTGAGCTCACCTGGTTAGGTGAGGTCGATCTGGATAATCTCCCCACCATTAGGGAGATTGGGGACCTTAATCACATCAGAACAATCCCTTCACTGCAGCACTTACATTAGTGTTTGACTAGCTGAAGAAGAATTGTGTCTATCAGGGACTGGGAATTCTGGTGCCATCTTGGATCTCTGCTGACTACAGTGTCACAAATACCTTCTAATAGTTTTAAACTCAAATTTTTACTTTCCTTGGGTTTCTTATTTTTGTTTCAATGAGCTCCTTTCTTATCATTAATTAAACTTCATACTTTCACCACACTTTCCTAGTTTTTTTTTTCCTAAAGTCTTTTTTCTGTCCCAAGATTCCATCTAGGATACTACGCTATATTTAGTCACCATGTTTCCTTAGGCTCCTCCTTGTTGTGACAGTTTCTCAGACTTTCCTTGTTTTTGATGACCTTGACAGTTTTGAAGAGTACTGATTAGGTATTTTGTAGCATGTCCCTCAATTTGAGTTTGTCCCATGTTTTTCTATGGTGAGACTGGGGTTATGTGGTTTGGGGGAGGAAGATCACAGAAGTGAAACGCCATTCTCAACATATCCTATCAAGGGTACATGCTGTCAAAATGACATATCACAGATGATTTTGACCTTGATCATTTGGCTAAATTAGTGTTTGCCAGGTTTCTCCACTTTACTTGGTCACAACGTACTGTGTACCATCATTTTTATGCACTGTAGTATTTGGGCCATTAAAATATTATTTAGGATAATTATAATCTATCTAGAACTATACAGATTTATATTTGAGTGAAATAAGCCTCTAATGTTCTTTTCTTGTACTTATGTTTTGCTCCATGATTGTACTCGGTCTTACAAAATAAATTGGCAAGTCATCCTTTTCTATTCTCTGAAAAAGCCTGTGTAAATTGGGATGATCTATCAGATGAAAATTTAGTAGAACTCACTTAGAAAACCATATGGCAATTGTGTTTGTCTTTGTCAAAAAGTTTTGACCTTTGTTTAAGTTTCTTTTTTCATCCCAAGACTCTTCATGCAATCTAGTTTTACCTATGTTAGATTGTTTTAAGGTACATATTAAACAAATGTTCTATTTCATCTAAATTTTCAAATGTTGGACTAAGTTACTGATATCATTATCTTAGAATATTATTAATCACTGTTCCATCTGTAGTCATGTCCTTTTTTCCATTCATAATATTATTCATTTGTGTCTTTTCTCTACTTCTTTATCAATCTTACTAGATTTTTTCTCTTTGATATAAGATGACTGTATAATTTATCTTTCAATCCAGGAGAGTGAAAGGATAGCTCCCAACATAATTAAAATTATATAAAATATGGCAATATAACAAATGTTTCTTATATTACAGACTAAAAGACTCTGTTTTAAAAACACTTTAAAATAACATATTTCTTTAAAAAATACGTGACTGCTAAAGCAAATTTAAAAACAAATGTACTTCTTAGTAATGAATATCCAAACATTAAAAATTATAAAAGAAGAGTGATTATTCTTGGTAAGTATTCATATATTTCAGTTTCTTAGTTGTAACTTTCTCTGATAAAATGTCATTGAAATTGTTTGGAATAATATATTTTTAAATATATGGCCTTATTATTTTAAATTTTAAATATAAAATCCCCACAAGTCTCCTTCAAAGTTACACTTTATGATTAATAAATTTGGCACTTCCTTTGTAGACAATATTTTTTCATTGTGAAAATACTTCTACAGAGCTGAAGCACCTGGACAGTATAGAACTTGATGAAAAATACTTTTGTTTTTAATTTTTTGTACTAAAATTTTAAATATTTTATCCAGAATATTTTCACAGATGCTACCGTTTTGCTTTAATTCAGAATGCATGTCATTGACAAATATTTTGAGAAGACAAAACTTGTCAAATAACCAGTCTGTATTTATAATTTTTGGAATATTTTTCCAAATTTAGATTCTGAAAAATTGTCAGTCATCCCATTTTCATTCAGCATTTTCTTAGATATTCTTGTGTTTTCAAGACTTCTCATTTATTTGGCATAAAATGCAAAACTAAATTTAGAAGAGTCATGAAAATCAACGTCATTGTTGATCACATGGATTACTTTACACACTTGCTCTTCAAAGGTTCAGACAACAAAAATAGGATATGTGATAGATGAAGAAGAGGTATAAAACACATTCCATTGCTCTATTAAAAAATTAAATAGCTTTTCCCAAAATTTGTAGTTCAGTTACTCAGCTGTGTATATACAAAATATTTGTAAAATTTGTAAACTATATTTTTATTCCAATTGGCAGAACAATGCAGTTTATTTGGACAAAATTATGAATTATGTGTGCCCTCCAATCAATTTCTACTATATTTCTGCTTACGGGCTTTTTTTTTTTACCATGAACTTTGGCACCACCAAAATTGTTCTTATTATAATTACAAATACAAATACATTTATCCTCCTGGCTGAACATTTAAACTGAAATCCTGATAATATATCAGATGCTTCACCTTCAATAGAATAAAATTCCAAAGGCCAACATTGATTATATGGATGAGATAAAAAGATCAAATCAATATGAGAATTAAATAATTTTCTGTTTCAAGCATTTAAATCACTGATAGAAATCTGGCATCATTTACTTACTGGCCATGTTTGTCTGCTAACTGAAGCCAATGACAAAAAATCAAAATCAAGTTAAGAAGAAAAGATAATTTTATTCAAGCCAAACAGAGGATTATAACTCAGGAGACAGACCCTCAGAAGCTCTGAGAACTGTTCTATGGGTCAAGAGTTAGAGATGCAGTATCATACTTTCTTGACACCAAGAATTATGTATCATATTGACAGGTTAACATTATACATAAAATTCATCCAAGATGTTTTGGTCAGGTGTGCACATATAGAGTGAGCTTTTAGGTCATTGCAACCCCTTGTACGGGATGAAAAAGAAAATAACCTTAGAATTACAATTCTGGCATCTGAAGAAAGGCACCAGTCTTCATAAAAGTTGATTATATTCTCCTGCCTTGAGGAAGTCTGATTAATGTATAATGTAGATGCACATTGCACATTGCACATTGCGAGAGGCCTGGCAAATGGGGGCATGTTGGGGCATTGTTATATGTTTTTATAATTCTGACTTAGTTTGATTGTCTTGCCATAGAGAAATTTATGATTTTTCCTCATTAATCGTTATTCCTCAATTTTTATATATGCCAAGAAAATGTGAAATTCAAAGTGAAAACAGTTATTTGATCTAAATAAAAATTCTTCTTTCACAGCATGCGATGTAAACACATTTTCTCAAGATGTGTTCAGTTTTCACTTTCAGGCATCGTCTTCTTATTATAACTCCTAAACTGATTCCCATGTTGTCACTTCTCATTTCCATGAGGTCACTATGGTTCCCATGGTGATCAATGCCAATAAGCATTAATCTTCTTGAGAAATACAATTTCTGTATATAATTTTAATTAAACATGAACTTTTCAAATTTTTAGTTCATTGCTGCAAAATAATTGCAAAACAAAACAATTAATTGCAAAATTAAAGTGTTGCTAAACAATACAATAAATAATTGTAGATGTGCATGTATTATAAATGAAAAATGTTGTAACCAGAACATTCAGACTATATACACTCCATGGAAGGATTGGTCTACTTCCATTTGTCATACATATTTCACATATACCTAAACTTTAACTTCCCATGTTTAATCATTGACCCCACCAACAGGCAGCCTGGTGGCCATATCACAACTAGTTGGTATACCAAATGGGTGGCAGGAACATAGGGACAAGTATCTCTCCCATCATCAGAAGAAGTTAGCTGTCCCTTACTGCTTGTGTCCAGGCACACTTGGACTTATCAGCAAACATTGCATGTTGTCCCTCTGAGGGAGGAACTAGTCATGTCATATCTGGAAAGATAGTCAAAAAGAAGCAAGTTATCACAGATCATATATCAGATTTAAATAAATACATGTTAAAGTGAGAATTATGTTCAGTTGCACACACTGCTAGGTGAGACCATGGAAGAAGCTAGAAATACAAAGTGAAGGTTCACCAAATTTCTGCTGGATTAACAGAATTCAACTATTCATAATTATATTTAATTAACAATAAATAATCTGAGACATAAGCTAAATGGAAGGTGATCCCAGACAGTAGAGGGAAACTGGGTCTATCTTAGATAAGCCGGGTATATGATTACCCAAATTTTGTACTTATTTTCAAAGAAGTAACTTTTTACTTTGTTGATTTTCTGTTCAATTATTTTATTTCCATGCTTTTTATCTCCTTCTTTATGCTTTCTTAGGGTTTATTTATTAAAGCTCTAAATTTTGCTTAAAGCCCTGCTCTTATTGTTTCCATAAGTTTTAATTAACCCAGCTAGTTTTGATGAACTCAATGTGGTCATCACAAGTGCTTGGAGTGAAAAATCACACTAGTGATTATTTCTCAGTTTGGAGGGAAAAATGATGAGAGAGTAGGCAATGATATAAATAGATACTGAGCAGAGAGAATAGGACATTTAATATATATTACATATAAGAATTTATTAAAAATATCTCACATTGAAAAACAAAGACATCAATTACATCTCCCTGACACAAACAGCAAGCACATATGCAATCCAGATAGAATTGTGTGTCTAGGGTTAGCTCAAAATTATTAAAGAAGTACAGAAATGTAGATACATTCTAGAAAATATCAGAGACTAGAACAAATTTATAAAGCTCTTAGTTGTCATGGTAACAGATAGAATCTTGTATCAGCAATCAGAAAAATCAGAAATTGGCTATTTGTATGACATTACGTTTTTATAGTTTTTCAAGGGATAGGAGAGAAATTTTTCAATTAGGTAGATTTTTTCCCCCAGGACATTATTTAGCATATGGTTTTGGAGGAGGGTATTAACCAAGGTTGTAGGATAAGTGATCAGTCAACATCTTGGTACCCAGAAGGAGTAAGCAAGTCTAAAGACAGAGACTGGCTTGCAGGTTATGCAGAGAGCAAAGCTTGTGCCATCTATCCTTGTCTACCACACCCCTATGAGAGGTACAAAAACACTGAGAGTCTCATGGCAAAACTGCTTTGAGATTCCTGTTTTCATGAATTGTTCACAGCTTGCTGACATGTAACATGGGTGCTGCTGCACTCCCCGGACCCTTTTCTCTCACAGACTGTAGCTTTGCTAGTTTATCAATCGGGAAGACTTGCTTACTTTCTTCCTGTTGGGATTTTTTCAGTATACTCTGAGTGATAGGCCACTGCTGATGACCAGCTCCAAAGATGTGTAAAGAAAGGTGTAAAGAAGAAAGGTTGAAGTTTGAAGTTCTAGCGAAGGCACTAGTTTTCTTCAACCACAAATCCCTTCAAAACCTGGGCCTTAAGTAGGAATCCTTCTGGAATTTCCTTGGTCAGGTGATCATCCTCCCCAGGGACAGAACCTCCACCCTGCCTTCAGGTTGAATCTCAAAAACTGATTCTCAAACATGTGAAAGAAAGGAAAATTTCCTCAAACTTGGGATGAGTCAAAGGCTGATTATTAGATGTTTTGATATGCGAGAGCATTTTCTATCAGGCCTGTTTGACCCCTAGTGAGCACCCTAGGAAATGTATCTGTGTTATCAGAGTACACAGAATTCCTTTGAAGAATGACTAAGTTATACTACCATGATTTAGCATAACAGCTCTTGAAAACCTACACCACGCTCTGGATGACTATTTTGGGCGAATACAATGTCATTTTCATACAAATCACACTAAATGAATACTCTACAGGAACTGATATTTCAACATTATAGTTTCAAGTGAGGACATACTTACCATTTTACTAGAAACATTTTCTAGCTGGAACACACTGTGTGGAACCAAGTTGAGTTTCTGCCATGTTTGGATGAACACAAGGTACTTTGCTCTGCTTATGTAAGCTCAGAGAATGATGAAGAGGTGGAATCTTCTAGGACTTTTAGGCTGTGTGCAAAGTGTAATATTGACATAAGTTTTCAGGTGCTGAAAGCACTTTTGTTTGCTATAACTTAAGTTCAGTCTGAGTGTAAGATAATCGCAAACTGCATGAAGATGGAAAATTATTAAGAAATGGTGCAGGAAGAAGAATATGTCTTCCAAAGGCTGACTCACCACACACCACTCCCCATCCACTATCCTGTCTTCTCACTGTGGAGAACACAAGAAAACTTCATTACATTCCAGCACTGAACAAAAAGACTTCATGTTGGTGTTTACTACTCACTATTGTTATTACATCCATGAGCTTCTTTCCATTGTTCAACCAATATATGTGTTTTTTTTTTTTTTCTCTGTGGAGATGGTTTAGGATGCCTGAAAAATTTTTTCCTGTTAAAATTAGTGGAACTCTTTTTTCATTGAATGGCTTTTCACTTAGCAGCAGGATTTCCAGGAAGAGACAATTGAAGTATAAATGTATTTGACTACAATAAACAACCAAAAAGCACAGTTGGATTACAGCCTGTCGGATTAGAGGTTGACCCAAAGAGGTCTGGTATTTTAATAGCCTGGTAGACAAGTCATCCCAATGTTGCTATGGAGTTAGTGTCCTGAGAAACTTAACCAGTTTCATAAGTGGCCTAGCATTCTTATTTAGGACTTTCTATCCTCGACTGAGTATTCTTGTTCCTCAAATGATCCTGGAACCAGTTCTTTTTGTCTTCGCTGCTAGTGCCCCCCCAAATGAGTTCATAAAGCTCTTATACTTATATGTGAATTTTGTTATTAATAGGCACAACTCAAATGAAGCACATGTTGAAGAAGAAATGGTGTTTTATCTTCCATCTCTGTCCTGGCATCCAGGAACAATGAACCTTCCCTTTGTGCTGAGACATGGATCCTTATAGCCCTACCTACAACTCTCAGATGTAGCTTTCACTGACCACAAGGTGGTGAGGACCCCAATGCAGGATGTGGACATTCTTGGGCACTGTCCTTACCCTCAGTGGGAAAACGGCTTTCATAGGGTCTTTGTAACTTCCTCTCCTGCCTGGGGTACAATTGAATGTGGCAAGCCTTCTGAATTAGACCCAACAGCACATTTGCTCTCCAATTTCTCCCAAATTGTTGCACCATGACCTCTGAACTCTTGTCATTACAAACTCTCCTCTGCTTTCCATGCCTTCTCCCAGGGTTCACCTCCTGGCCTTCATGGGTCCTGACTGTCCTCCAGGACACACCTCTCCTGCAGCCTTCTTAGTGGAGGCTGACCTGATCTCCCCCACTTTCCCTACTTCTGGGACAGGAAATGAGGTTGAGGTTTACTTTTACTCCATGGTCCTCCCTCACCATCAAACAATGCTGCTTTCAGGTACAGGCCACTTCCTTCTATCATCTACTGTCCTAACATGTGGCTATCTTACTGTTCTCCTGGACACTATCTGCCACATAATGTCATTCGAACATCAATATTGATGGCATCCAGCATGTGGACTCTCTTTCCTGGACCTCCTTATTGCCAACAATGTTTGCTTCCACATGACCTCAGTCGTCCACTGCCATGGTCCACACAGCTCTGATAACAGTCTGTGGAGCCAGGAAGCCAGTGAGGCTGGAGCACAAGGGACTATCCTGAATCACACGCAGCAGGGTCAGTTCAATCACCACTAAATAGAACTCCATGCAGTAAGACACAGAGCACAGGAGTCAGGTACAGGGAAGATCTTCCCTTCTCAGCACTATCACTTTTCTGCTAGTATCAGAAATCCTTCCCATGATCAATAAGCAGAATCTGCAGGGGGCACATCCCCAGGGTTGCCAGCTGGGAAATGTTTACCAGGTCCCTGATATTTCTTCCTTGGGGATATTTCTTCAACCCCAGACTGTAGAAGCAGATGAAGAAACTACAAGCTAACACCTCCACAGTGGAAAATATTTATCCCATCTCTCTTACTAAAAGCTTTGGAGAAGGCTGCTGTACTGAGAACCCCTCATTAAAATCAAACCCCCACAGATGTATGTACCCCAAGTGGTTACTGCAGGCTTTGACTATGTATGGAATTTTGAAAAATACACATCAGGAATTTAAAAAGTTAACTCAGTAGCTAATAAAAAATAAAAATATAGTAGTGTCTGACAGGGGGTTGACAGTCTGTATTATGAGTGGGCTGCATGATTCATCACTCATTATAAGTTACACTTCAGAACAAATTTTCTACTATAGACAGAAACTATAAAATGAACTGCAGGCAGAGAATGTGCTTGGAACTACATTTTAAAACATGTCTCTCTCTCTCTTCAAAGTCCCTACTCCCCCACATAATGTTTACTGGAAACAAAAGCATGTTCAGGTAGAAATGGTTTTTTGAAACAAGCAAAAAAATAGCTAGAAATGGCTGGAAATGGGTGGAAAACATTTTTCTTTGATCTTGCTCCCTTCAAGAGTTAGATGAAAGTAATTTAAACTCCCACAAGAGCGTCCAGATATTTCCCCCTCTGTAAATCCAAGAAATTTTTATTTTCTTTGTAGGAAGGCTATAAATCTTCCTTCATAAACAGTGGTCTGAAAATGTAGACCAGATCATTGTGTGTAGCTTTGAAAGGAATCCGATGTGGAAAAGAGTAGAGACAAACGACCAATCCCAGTTGTGTTTTGGGAAGTGAATCCCTATTCAGCAGAGGGTTCACAGCTCTGTTCTTTTCCTAGCTTGGCTGTTTCCAGTTTGTAAGCAAGTTTCATAATCTGTCCATCCCTACTTCATGGGCTTTTATAAAGATAACAGATTATGCATGAGCTGTGTGAAACACAGCTCTAAGCACATGTTGTGGTAGTTTATGATGTGTCACTTTGGCTCTACTGAAGTACAATACCCAGAATCACCTTGTTAGTATGTTTCTGGTTAGGGTGCTCTATGAGGGCTATTCCCCAGTGAGAACTGGAGGATGGAGGGAAGCAGTGCCATTTTGTAGCCTGCTCATATCTCCCGGTCATTCAATCAAACATTAAAGTAGGTGCTGTTGTAAAGTGACTTTGCAAATGTGATTAAAATCCCTAATTACTTGACTGTAAATTAATTCAAAGTGAGATTACCCTAGGTGGTCCGGACTGAATCATTTGAAAGATCTTTAAAAGAGAGTTTTGGCTTCCCTGGTCTAGAAACTCAGAACTGCAGCTGGGTCTATAATCTTTCTTCTTCCTCTGGATTTGCTTTCTGACTGCTGCCTGTGGGCTACATTAACTCATATCTGCAGGGTCCAGACTGCCAATGACTTTTTCCTTCTGCTGTCTGGTCTTAGACCTAGGACTGCACAGGCCAATTACTTGGAATAAGTCCCCTTCTGTAATAAGTTCCTTTACTTTTTATCACACTTCTGTACATGTATATGTGAATATGTTACTGGTTCCACTTCTCTGGTTGAACCCTGACTGCTATATATAGCAAAAAGCACCCAACATGTGAGAGGCATATACATATTTTTTCTGTTGACCTATAGTTACCTCTTTCCCTTTAGCTCTTATATTTCTTATATCCAGATGTCCTAGTACAAGTGCACACAGCCTATAGGGATATGGATTAATGGTCAGTTCTGTGGAATGGGTTCTCTTGACCAAAAGTTTCCAGAGGCCCATAGCATCATGTGTAAGTCATACAGTCTCATGACTTCATAGAGACTCAAATAAAATTCCATGATCTGCCCCTTATTAATTGTGTGTCTTTGGCAAGTTCTTAATTTCTGTTTAATGGAGATGATAAAATTGACATGATAGTGTTGTTATGAGCATGAAATACAACAATGTGTGTAAAACATCAACAAAATGTGTAACACAAAGTTCTTGGAACAATAATTATTGTTGGTGCTGCTGTTTTTGATTCCCTCAATTCCCTGGTGGTGGTAGAATCCAACATTTGGTTGGTAAATGTTTGATGTTTTATTTAGATTTCTGTGGATTAGGGAAAGGGGTGAAAATTTCATCTTCAGCATCTGTGCATGTGCATTACATGTCACCAAAGGACTGGGCCAAGTTTACTGTGTTAAAATGTAGGTTTTATTATTATCCAGGTACAGTACAGTAAAGCTAACAGATAAGGAGACAACTGGCATTACAAAGATGGTTTAGTAGTCACAGTTTCCAAGAGCAGGGTCCATGCCACACTCAAGGGGCCACAGGGAAAACACTGAGGCAATTTGGAGGCAGAGAGCATAGAGGAAACATGGACCAGAGCTTTCCCTGTGGTTTCTGCAGGAAGCAATGGGTGAGGCAGGATGAGTAGACTTAGGATAGGCTAGTTTGAATCATTTCAGGAGGCTCTGGGACATAGGGGTGATGGTGATTAGGGCAGGTGATAATGGCCTGGAGTGTTAGACTCCAATAGAGGAGGTGGTTGGGGTGAGCTTTGGATTGGTTTGTTTGCATATGAAAGGTGTGCTCCTGGGCAAATCCCTTACTATTAGCCTTGGGAATTATCTAGCTTTGGGAAGGGCAGTCCCTCCAGGGTCATCAAGATATCAAAGCATCAAAAATACAGAAAATAAAAAGGCACGATTAATTCATTTATCTATGAGAAAGGAATAGAAACACAATTAATAATAGAACCCCAAAGCCAAAGCACCCGTAAAGTTAAACCATACTTCAGCCCATAATGGGGAGCCCATTATGTTCATAGCTGCAGAGTAAGCCAAGGCTAAGCTCATGTATTCATTGCAGTATAAGCATCAGTGGATTTGACCTATTTCATCTGGGCAGTGTCAGCTGTGCACACTTGGCTTGGTGACAGAGAATTCACCATCTACAGTGGTTCAGACTCTGTGGAACCTAATCTGAGAGGACCTAAACGCTACTTGTCTGGAGGCGAAAGAATGAGTATGAATTTGGGACATAAATTCCACGAGGACAGAGAACAGATTTAGCAGTCACATTTCCCTCTATAAAGTAGCCATTTTCCACTAGGTCTCCCCCAAATGCAGAACCCACCAATGGTGTTATTTTCTGGCACAAGATTCTGGATTCCACTGTTGTAGTTCATGACATTGTTCCTCTTTGCTCCCTGTTAAATTCTGTCCAGCACTGGAGAGAGTGAATTGGGGTGATTTATTTCAGAATTATCAGAATTATCCAAAAGCCACATTTCTACTTTTGACAAATCCTTTTATCTTGTTTTAAGACTGAAGATACTGGGACTTCCCTGGTAGTGCAGTGGTTAAGAATCTGCCTGCCAATGCAGGGGACACGGGTTCGAGCCCTGGTTTGGGAAGATCCCACATGCTGCGGAGCAAGTAAGCCCGTGCGCCACAACTACTGAGTCTGCGCTCTAGAGCCCGCGAGCCACAACTACTGAAGCCCGCATGGCTAGAGCCTGTGCTGCGCAACAAGAGAAGCCACTGCAATGAGAAGCCCGAGCGCCGCAATGAAGAATAGCCCCCGCTCACCGCAACTAGAGATAACCTGCGCACAGCAACAAAGAACCAACGCAGCCAAAAAATAAATAAATAAATAAATAAGACTGAAGATACAGAGGATCAGTAGTTTAGAAAGTAAAAAGATTTCTTCTTGGAGGCATTAAAATCATTTGGAATGAAAAGCTGACTGATATGCCAAGCCTGCATGAACACACTGAGGAGGCTTAGGCAAAATGTTTTAAGAACACTCCTGGGTATATATTTGAAAAAAACAAAAACAATACTTTGGAAAGATACATGCACCTCAATGTTCATAGCAGCATTATTTACAATAGCCAAGATATAGAAGCAATCTAAGTGTCCATAAATTGATAAATGGATAAAGATGTAGTATATCTATACAATGGAATAACGCTCAGCCATAAAAAAGAATGAAATTTTGCCATTTTCACCACATGGATGGACTTGGAGGGCATTACGTTAAGTGAAATATAATAAATCAGACAGAGAAATACAAATACTGTATGATATCACTTACATATGGAATCTAAAAAATACAACAAACTAGTGAATGTAAAAAAAAGAAACAGACTCACAGCTATAGAGAGCAAACTAGTAGTTACCAGTGGGGAGAGGGATGGGGTGAGGGGCAATATAAGGGTAGAGGAGTAAGAGGTACAAACTATTAGGTATAAAATGAACTACAAGGATATATTATACAACACGGGGAATATAGCCAATATTTATAATAACTATAAATGGAGTATAACCTTTAAAAATTGTGAATCACTACATTATACACCTGTAACATATAATATTGTACAGCAGCTATACTTCAATTTAAAAAAGTCAAAGCAATAAGTGAAATGGTGAATAGTTTAGCTAATGTTGATGGTATTTTGTCAATAGATTTTCAGTCTTTTTTTTAATGTCAAATTACAGTAGTAAATATTGTATCTAATTTGATTTGTTCACAAATTATTAAGTCAAATGTTTTAACACATTCAAAGACCCTGTTCCTTCCATACTATGAGATATATATATATATAATTTTTTTTCCTCCTTTCTCAAACTTCTGTGGTTTATACAATGGGGTGAAGAAAGAGCATGACACTTAGTCAACATTTTAAAAGTTGCTAATGGAAGTGTATTATTTTATCATAAATAGTTTCCCCCATCTTAGCACCTCTACCACTGTGGACATGAGGTGTGATACACCTCAACTAAATATTGCAATGCCAGGAGTATTTGGTTAAATGAGTGAAATGAGTCTACAAGCCCTGAAGTTCCCTCCACCCCACCCCTACCCTGATTTCCCAGAAACAAACTATCTTAGGTGTTTTGTCTGGTATTTGCCTTCATTGTTTCATCATTTCTTGTGTTTGAGTTGTAGATACATTTTTTTAAATTTTTATTTTATATTGGAGTATAATTGATTAACAATGTGGTAGTTTCAGGTATACAGCAAAGTGATTCAGTTATACATATATTATCTGCTGATTTCCTGGTATTTAAGCTAAATATTTTGCTCTCTTACATTATTCACCCCCTTGCACCCCAGAACACACACTCTTCCTTTACCCCCATCCCTTTCCATTTCTAGACTTTAAGAAATGTGATCTTTATATTTGGATGAGTGGGCCTGCATCTGGTGAGAGCAGGGGATGAATTCTTTATATTCCCATCGCTGCTTCTTCATCCTACATAGCAATTTGCTCCTATCTACTCCTTGATGAAACCTAGGGTAACCATAAGATATTGCACGTCATTTTTAGATAATAAAATGAATTCTGGTTATTCCTTGTCACAAAACAAAATTCACAATTAATATGTTTAGTTCTGTACAAAATTCCTGCCTCTTAAGACCGCTGTCCCAGTACAGCAAGCCTGCAGTGGAAAGGGAAACAGCTCTGATGCTTCATTTTTCTTTCCCTGGGTTAGCACCCCTAAAACTAGGATGAAATTTGACTTCCCTGAGGATTAAAGGATTAAAGCATTATTTAATCAGTTGGGGAGAGGTAGATTGATGTGTAAGGGGGGAAAACTAAGAGGCCTTGCTGAACGGACACTGCCTACAAGTGACAAAGTGGTGTGGCTGCTTTGTAGGGTTGTCAAGGCTCTCTTTCTGTCTCTGTGTCTCTGTTGCTCTCTCTCTGACTTTCTCTCTCTCTCTCTCTCTCCCCTCTGAGGTGATGTTTCCCTAACTCAGCCCTTTGATGTAGGCAATGCTCTTCCTCCTGTCTGTGCCCCCAGATCCTTCCAGCCTCCAGCTTTTTCTACTAAAATAACCTTCCTCTTGGATGGGTCCCACTTGAAACCCCCATTACACTGGCTTCTGCCTGAATAACCCACATTGAGTCCATGCGAAACATACACTCATATTAAGAAAAAAAATTAAACTTGGAAATTAATTTTTTTAAAAGAGGTGGGCAGCATATTTCACATTGGGAGCACAGTCCTATCTGAGGATTACGTAATCATTTAGGGGAATGTACCTTGATTTACTCTTTGTTATTTTCTAAAGGTCCCAGAGTTAGTGAATTTACATGTAGACCTGTAGATTTTTGTCCAGTAGAGATGCAAATGATTTTTAAAAGGTAACCCCAAAGGTTAAAGTTTATTGCCCTGTTGAGCATTAACCAGTGTGTTGACCCAGCAATCTTACCTACACATTCATGTATTATATCATGTTGTACATATAGACCCAGCTCTTTGAATGTTCTTTGAGTCAGCCGTATCATCTTTCTGGTTCCCTCAGGAATTAAATCGTTGACATGTGCTCATCAACATGCTTGTATAGGAGTTCTGGTTTAACTTTTTGAAAATTATCCTGTATCACCTGTGACCTGCACCCAGAGATGCACACACTCCACATAAAGTAATTCTTTCCTCTTTGTCCTTAAACCAATGAATGGTTACAGATCTCATCCTGAAAATGTTCAAGTGTAAGCCAGGCTGGCCAACTGTATCTAGGTAGGACCAAAGAGGCCAATCAAAGCTCTATCTCTTCACACCCTTTCTCACTAGGTTGAATCAAGTGGAAGTCACAACTTCTCTCTTCCCACATGAAGGGTACTGCTCCTGTCCTCCAAAACCATCTCCACAAAGTTGTTTCTCCAATGCCATTTATACCTTAGTATTAAGATTCTAAGTTATCATTACATCATACTTACTTTTTTGGTGTTGGATAAATATACAGGGCTTACATTACAAAGACTTTGTAAATGCTATTAAGCTATATATAGTTATGGTAAACTATTGTCTTTTTGAGTTGTTGAGAAGTCCTATACCATTCGGATTCTCAAAAATTTATCTATGCGTTCATTTGTTCCTTTCTCATAATAATGATTATGACCTAATCATCATTGTTAATTTCCTGAAGTTTTACATTGAGTGCTTTGTACGAAGCATGTTTTACATCTTTGTTCTGCATTTTCCAGTGGTACTTTTAAATCTGAAAAAAATTAGAAACACGTATGCTTCTATTATTAAAAAAAAATGTTCTTTAACTTTTGTTTTTCCTTTGTTGTTGTTTTTACTTTATAAAATATTGATTGTTTATTTGGACCTTTTAGAAAGATTGCCTACTATTATTACTTTTCTCACATTTTCTATGTCTATTTCTTTTAACCCTGACTTCTGGTAAATTTCCTTAACTTTAGCTTGAAATCATTCAATTAGATTGTTTTTTAAACTTCTGGTTGTTAAAAAGTAATTTTTATTCTTTCAATATTTACTTTTATAAGCCACATGTTCTTATTTCATGAATTCAATCTGTTCTTATTACTTTGAAGATAGTCATTACAATAAAAAAAATCATTTTATTCTGTTTCATGCACAGTTTGTTTTTCTAAGTTTCTCCACTCTGTTACCTTGTACAGGCCTGTCTTCATGCTAGGACATTCCTCCAAATGTCTAGTGATCAAACATTATCCTCTTATGTTTAAGTGAGGTGTGGAAAACCTGGGGCCTCCATTACTGAGCCATCTTGGGTTCCATCGCTTGAGTCAACTTTCTTCCAGGCTCTCCTTGGCAAGCCTGAGCTCTAGTTTTCTCTCAGTTAAAACCTCCCTCTGATTTCTAACTTTCAAACATTTTCCATATGTAGTCACTTCTCCTATTATGCTTTCCTCCTCCTACTTTACCTAAAGAGATTAGAAGACAAGGATTTGGGCTCAGGGATCCAGTCTTTCAAGTTCAAACAGAAATCTCACCCATTCATTCTTCTCTCTCCCCCGTGATGATCTTATTACTTATGTAAAATTTAGATTCCTTGTATTTTAATCCAAAAAAACAACAAATCCAAGAGAGAGTAATTCCAGAACTACAGTGGTAAATTTTAAAAATACCATAAATAATAAAGCCTTATGACTGTTCGCCCTATCATGTCAGTTTTATAATTAAATGACTAAAGATGGATTTTAATTCAGAGGTATTATCACTGTTTTCACAGTCAACCTGGTTGACTTGGGAGGCACTTTTATCAGCAGACTCTCAATCATATTGTTGAATAATAATTCTTTCACAGAACTTGTTCAATACTCTTTAAAAGGAATCAGTCTTCCTGAGGACTTCCCAGGTGGTCCAGTGGTTGAGAATTTGCCTTCCAATGCAGGGGGTACAGTTTCGATGCCTGGTCAGAGAGCTAAGATCCCACATGCTTCCCGGCCAAAAAAAACCCAAAACATAAAACAGAAACAACATTGTAACATATTCAATAAAGACTTTAGAAATGATCCGCATCAAAAAAATCTTAAAAAAAAAAAAGAGAACCAGTCTTTCTGCTGTGCCCTTTATCATCGTTCTGAAATCTCAGCTGCCCAAAAACCCTACATTGCATTGTCCTACATGCTAAAATGTGGAGCCGTGAGGCTTCTTTTGTTTCTAACATAGTCTTTTACTTTTCCATGTCTTAAAAAAAAAAAAACAAAACCCTAATCTACCAAAGAGCGACAAACTGGGTTTTCTTTATATACCTGCAGGCAGTATTCAAAATTATGCCTAAGTTTCCACTCCATCTGCCAGTCAGCTGTGCCTGCTTCCTTCTTCTTTGGGCTTCATAGTGTTCTCCCAACTCCTCCTCAAAAGCTGCTCCCTGTCCCCAGACACAATGTGTCCCCCACTCACACCCCCATCTTCATTACCTCTTAAGTTCTTTCTATACACAACTTAAACCACGTGCAGGGGCAGTGATTATGACTGAGGTTTCTCCATTTTCATACATCTCCCCGTATTTGGGAATGTATTATCTGCATCACTAACCACCACTGCGTTCCTGGATTCCTGAGAAATACTCTAAGAAAAGCTTCTAAGCTAGTTATTCAAAACTTCTTAATCCAATGATTTCAGATGTAAATTTCTTATTGTTAGTGATTCTAACAAGACTCTTAACATTGTTTGCCAGTCATTTACCTTCTTCAATATCAAAAACATTGTAGAATGGACAAATTCTTAGAAAAGCACAACTTTCTGAGACTGAACCAGGAAGAAACAGAAAATATAAACAGACTAATCACAAACACTGAAATTAAAACTATGATTAAAAATCTTCCAGCAAACAAAAGCCCGGGGCCAGATGGCTTCACAGGCAAATTCTATCAAACATTTAGAGAAGAGTTAACACCCATCCTTATCAAACTCTTCCAAAATATACCAGAGGGAGGAACACTCCCAAACTCATTCTACAAGGCCATCATCACCCTGATACCAAAACCAGACAAAGATGTCACAAAAAAAGAAAACTACAGGCCAATATCACTGATGAACATAGATGCAAAAATCCTGAACAAAATACTAGCAAACAGAATCCAACAGCACATTAAAAGGATCATACAACATGATCAACTGGGGTTTATCCCAGGAATGCAAGGATTCTTAAAAATATGCAAATCAATCAATGTGACACACCGTATTAAGAAACTGAAGGATAAAAACCATATGATCACCTCAATAGATGAAGGAAAAGCTTTTGACAAAATTCAACATCCATTTAAGATAAAAACTCTCCAGAAAGTAGGCATAGTCAAAACTTACCTCAACATAATAACTGCCATATATGACAAAGCCACAGCCAACATCGTTCTCAATGGTGAAAAATTCAAACCATTTCCACTAAGATGAGGAACAATACAAAGTTGCACACTCTCACCACTATTATTCAACATAGTTTTGGAAGTTTTAGCAACAGCAATCAGAGGCAAAAAAGAAATAAATGGAATCCAAATCAGAAAGGAAGAAGTAAGACTGTCACTGTTTGCAGATGACATGATACTATACATAGAGAATGCTAAAGATGCTACCAGAACACTACTAGTGCTAATCAATGATTTTGATAAAGTAGCAGGATACAAAATTAATGCACAGAAATCTCTTGCATTCCTATACACTAATGGTGAAAAATCTGAAAGAGAAATTAAGGAAACACTCCCATTTACCACTGCAACAAAAAGAATAAAATACCTAGGAATAAACCTACCTAAGGAGAAAAAAACCTGTATACAGAAAACTATAAGACACTGATGAAAGAAATTAAAGATGATACAAACAGATGGAGAGATATACCATGTTCTTGGATTGGAAGAATCAACATTGTGAAAATGACTCTACTACCCAAAGCACTCTACAGATTCAATGCAATCCTTATCAAACTACCAATGGCATTTTTCACAGAACTAGAACAAAAAATTTCACAATTTGTATGGAAACACAAAAGACCCCAAATAGCCAAAGCAATCTTGAAAAAGAAAAATGTAGCTGGAGGAATCAGGTTCCCTGACTTCAGACTATGCTACAAAGCTACAGTAATCAAGACAGTATAGTACTGACACAAAAGCAGAAACATAGATCAATGGAACAGGATAGAGCGCAGAGATAAACCCATACATATATGGTCACCTTATCTTTGATAAAGGAGGCAAGAATATTCAGTGGAGAAAAGACAGCCTCTTCAATAAGTGGTGTTGGGAAAACTGGACAGCTACATGTAAAAGAATGAAACTAGAACACTCCCTAACACCATACACAAAAATAAACTCAAAATGGATTAAAGACCTAAATGTAAGGCCAGACACCATAAAACTCTTAGAGGAAAACATAGGCAGAACACTCTATGGCATAAATCACAGCAAGATCCTTGTTGACCCAACTCCTAGAGAAATGGAAAAAGAAACAAAAATAAACAAATGGGACCTAATGAAACTTAAAAGCTTTTGCACAGCAAAGGAAACCATAAACAAGACAAAAAGACAACCCTCAGAATGGGAGAAAATATTTGCAAATGAAACAACTGACAAAGGATTAATCTCCAACATATGCAAGCAGCTCATGCAGCTCAATGTCAAAAAAACAAACAACCCAATCCCAAAATGGGTGGAAGACTTAAATAGACATTTCTCCAAAGAAGATATATAGATTGCCAACAAACACATGAAAGGATGCTCATCATCACTAATCATTAGAGAAATGCAAATCAGAACCACAATGAGGTATCACCTCACACTGGTCAGAATAGCCAACATTAAAAAATGTACAAATAATAAATGCTGGAGAGGGTGTGGAGAAAAGGGAACACTGTTGCACTGTTGGTGGGAATGTAAATTGATACAGCCACTATGGAGAACAGTATGGAGGTTCCTTATAAAACTAAAAATTGAACTACCATATGACCCAGCAATCCCACTACTGGGCATATACCCTGAGAAAACCGTAATTCAAAAGAATCATGCACCACAATGTTCATTTCAGCACTATTTACAGTAGCCAGGGTATGGAAGCAACCTAAGTGTCCATCGATAGATGAACGGATAAAGAAGATGTGGCACATATATACAATGGAATATTACTCAGTCATAAAAAGAAACCAAATTGAGTTATTTATAGTGAGGTGGATGGACCTAGAGACTGTCATACAGAGTGAAGTAAGTCAGAAAGATCAAACAAATACCATATGCTAACACATATATATGGAATCTTAAAAAAAAAATGGTTCTGAAGAAACTAGGTGAAGGACAGGAATAAAGACGCAGATAGAGAAAATGGACTTGAGGACATGGGGAGGGAGAAGGATAAGCTGGGACGAAGTGAGAGAGTGTCATGGACTTATATACACTACCAAATGTAAAACAGATAGCTAGTGGGAAGCAGCCACATAACACAGGGAGATCAGCTCCATGCTTTGTGACTACCTAGAGGTGTGGGATAGGGAGGGTGGGAGGGAGACACAAGAGGGAGGGGATATGGAGATGTATGTATACGTATAGCTGATTCACTTTGTTATACAGCAGAAACTAACACACCATTGTAAAGCAATTATACTCCAGTAAAGATGTTAAAAAAAAAAAAAATCATTGTAGAAAACTCAACACGTGGTGCAAAGGATGACCACCCTCCAGCTCTAGTTGATTGGGGACCAGAAGGAACACCACGATTATATTCATTCTCTCATATTGAGATATGCATAGAATGTCTACCTGTACACTTCACCTGCTGAAATAAGATGGGCTAAAACATACATAGAAGAAATGGTTCATAGCACAGTGTAATGCAGTAGGAGAAACAATGAAATAATCACTCAAAGAACTGTAATAATTTTTAGAATATATATGCTTGTTCAAATCAACACAGATAAAACCATGGGAAAAATGTAATGGTATAGGAGAAAACTTTGCTTCTGGTCAGACTAAAGCTGAGCCACATCCGTGGGACACACCTGCTAAACAAAGAAACCCCATAGCATGTTCTCCTGCTTTTAGGATCCTCTTTCTCTCTCTCCATATATACATAATTTTTTGTTATTAAAAAATACATGGCATGCTCTTTTACTTTTTTGCTAATTCTAAGATAAGGAAAGATACTGATTCTTTAAATATGTAAGCTCACTCAGCTGTTAATGAAATGATCTTTCATAGCTTAATATTAGCATTTAAAAAATGAGCCAACCAAAAATTTTGAAGGAAATGTAATTCATTTCATCAATTTTATTTTTAATGCACATTTTAAAAAATTGCATAACTGATTTGAGTGTTAATTATTTTTCTGGTAAGAAAGCAAATTCTCTTGTCTTTTGGGTAAGAACACTATCTCTTCATTCTGAGCAGATACAATTGAAATCAGTAGGGGACAGGATTTAGTACAGAGTTCTACATACCTGTCAGGCTTGCTATGAATGAGGTCCTTACTGGATGTTGGAGGACATAAGCTGTGTTTCTCAGCTGCTGACTTGTGGGGAACATTCCTGACAGCCCCTGCTTGAAGATGCCCACAGTGGTCAGAAGCTCATGAGATCTGTTGGAATTGAGAACATTGAAGGTGTGGTGCGGAGCTGAGCAGGTAGCCATAGGCTGCTCTAAGTTAAAGGTGAAGAGACCATGTTCAAGAAGCAGCAGAGAAACTCTGGCCAGACTTGGCTTGCCTGGAAGCCAGCAGTCCACAGTGACCCTTGATAAGTTCCCTCTGGACCTTCCAGGCATAGTCTTGACCCTTTGGCCCCACCTCTTTACATATGCTCAGCACTTGCTTCTTCCCTTTTAGACTACATATAAACTCCTGGTTACCAGGGTTTACTCATCGTGATCTGAGCTATGAATTGTCTGCACATAGCAGGAGCTCAGAAAGTCCATCTTAAGTTAAAGGGCTGCCCTAGTTGGCTTTCACGCTGCCCCATTATAATCATGACTTGTTGGTGAAAGTAAACTCAGTGTTAGGATTCTCTGTGTCTGAGGTCAGGAGGCAGTTGGGCGGCATCAGGGAGTGGGAGGCACTGTACTCCAAGCTCACAAAATGAAGCGGGGCCAGATCTGAAAAGCAGCACACCATCTGGACCTGACAAAACCTCACTATCAGCAGGGCCCTGGCTGCCTGCCCCTACAGCTTCAGCACAGGCCCTGCTATTTTTATGACTGTCATAAAAAAAAAAAATCAGAGTCATCTCAAAAGATCAAATAATAATACTATGCATAACACAGGCGTGCCCTATGGAGCCGCACTTATCCAGAGGTGGTGTTCACAGGTGGCTCCAGAACACTCGATGTAAAAGTCCTGAACCCAGATGCAGCAATCGGATATCACTTTTTCTAATCCACTGCCACATTTAAATCTGGAAAAGGAATGCATTAAAATTTGAATCAATCTCAATGGGGAGGGAATAGAATAACCCTGAAAACCCCGGCTTAATCTTTTTTTTTTTTTTTCAGCTTTCATCAACAAATGACAGTTTTCATTATACTGGAAAGTAGCAATTGGAATTGTCACTGACCCACTATTCACATGCATTGCAAGTATAAGCGTGTATAGAAAGAACTGAAAAAATGCAAACCCATGAATAAATTTAGGAATAGATAGATCACAGCATTAACAGCCTGTTTAAAATGTGCTTCTGTGAGGCTTTTACTAAAGAACAGCTGCTGGTGTAAACTGACTTGCTTTATGTTTTCTTTATAATTCATAAATTTCATTTATAATTTCAAAAAAATTCCCTTATAATCTTAAAGAAATCCACAGATGAAAAATCTAAGTCCCAGAAAGCAAAAGTGCTTGGCCAAGTTCACTCCATCAAACTTAGACCAACAACTCCTACGTTTGGCCTAGAACCTAGAGTAAGACAATTGGTGCACATCACTGAAATGCTAGCAGACACAGAGTTACTTCCTTTGAAAATTTGAATTATATTCTTTCAATCTTCTGTTATCAAGAGTTTTTTATTGCTGTTTTAATTTCTTTTTTTAAGTGATTTTTGATATTATACAAATAATTATTTTAAAAGCTCAGCTTTTGAGATGAAGTATTTGTTCTCACCTCTGCCCCTCTCTGCTCTTCACAGACTCAGGGAGGGACAGATCCAATGGATCCACTTTTAGGATAGCTCCTCACTTGGGTGGCAAAGGTGGTGCTGGTCCTTGTCTGAGAGCTCATCTCTGCCAGGGACCTCACAGAGTGAGGCTTCCTCACAGAGTGGTCATTGGGCTTCCTCACAGAGTGGTCACTGTGATCCAAAAGTCCATGTTTCAGGAGACAGAAAGTTGAAGCAGTCTGTCCTAAGGCCTCAGCCTGGAAACTGTCATTTCTGCTTTATTCTATTGGTCAAAGCAGTTACGGAGCTTATCCAGATTTAAGGGACAGAAATTAAACCCTGCCTTACAAAAGGAGAAGAAGCAGCAAAGAATTTGCAGACATCCTTGATGTACTGTGATATTACTGACATACTTTCAGATTCCAATTCCAAAGCCTCAACCACATGACACCTTTAGAAGTAAATCCTTTCACACACATTATTTCATTTAAATGTGTTTGAGTCTCACATTAATCCAATGAAGCAAACATCACTTGTTATTTCTAATTAACAAAGGACAAAACAGGCTCAGAGTGATTAAGTAATATACATATTCACTTACTGAATTTCACCTACATTTTCTTCTCACATTGGCAGTGGCTAGTTCTCTTAAGTATTTAGTCTGTTTAAAACCTTTCTTATGTTTTAGGAAACAAACAATGAAAGAGTTGTCCCTCTAATAAACTTAGCAATACAAAAAAGGGAAATTAAAAAAAAAAATAGCTGAGGTCCAAAGAAAACCTGAGCCAGAAGTACCTCTCTGTGGGTGTTCAATGGATCTGTGTCAGGAAGCATGAGCTCTCTGTCCACACCCCACTGGAAGCTACAGTAACCTCCCTTTCAGAGTGGGAAAGAGGATATGAGAATGTAACTGCTCCTTTCTTTTAAAAAATTTTTAACATTTTAATTAAAATTTATTAATACTTATAAAAATCTTCACACTTCTAGCATCCAATTAACATTCACTTGCCAATATAAATATCATGCTTCAGGTATGGTATGCGTAGATTTGCATACCATATATATATACACCTTTTGCATATGTACACATTTTGGGGTAATATGTGAATTGTTTAATATTGCACAATGATCTTCAGCTTCCATGTACAACCACTGTGAATGTCATGCTAATTTTTGTGTATTTCGAGAACCACAAAGAGAAACTAGAAAGTAGGTCTTTGACACTACTCTGAAATTACACTTTTTTAAATGCAGGAATCTATAAAGTTCATATTATTTGAGAAGGATTTGTCAGTTTAAACAGTTTATCTTTTTTCTTACCTAAACTTCTTCCCTTCCACTCAATTCTATGCTGCGCCCCAGAGTGCACCGATGTGGGCAGTGGCATATTTTATTTTGTTTTGTTTTGTTTTATTTTATTTTATGTTCATTTTCAAACTGCTCCTTAAACATATTTTCACCCTATCCTCTTTGTATTTAGCCCCCCCCAACTCCCCCCCTCCCAAATGCATCATTGGCAGGCTACAAATATGCAAATAGGGCTGCCTGTAGAATATCTATGGGGTACTCTGTTAAGTTATTCCTTATCCATCTGCTTTACAGCTACCCAAATGAGTTTGGTGTGGTCTTTTGTCATTTTTTTTTTTTGCCTTATTTACAATTAAAAATCACACAACAACTCTTTACTGCTATTTTAGTGAGGTTTCTGGAGAGACTGGAAGTTAATGCATGTATTAAACTTGCCATCTTTAACTAGACATCTATTCTATGTGTTGATATCGATAGCGTTCTATGTGGTTTAGAATTAATCTTCTTCTTGATCCTGAAGTGCTGGAAATACTCCTGAGAGCCCTTCTCCTAGATCAGGATCATACAGGGAACCTTATCACTAAGAATGATAGGTAACTGCTCTTCTCATCCCAGCATAAGACTAGAGGCTTATTATCTACAGGGGGTAAAGCAGAAGTCTTTGAACTGAGATCCACCAGGCACATGAGAGCAAGGAACTGTATTAATTCAGCAAAAGATCACATACTGAAAGGTGAGGTATCCAGCCCTTTTCTTCTAAATCAAATCACTATGACCATGAGGATTATACAAGTGAGCAGGAGCCTGAAAGATTTTTCTCTATAGTACTGACCAGCCTAAGAGAAGAGACTCTAAATATTGACAGTAGGGGCCCAGCCAGACTAATCTATACTCTAGGATCTAAAGAGAAATCCACAGTTTGATGGATAGCCATCAATCACTGGACATTCACAGAGGTCTCTCATTTGAAAGACGGAGGCTAAAACAAAAGAATAGAGATAAAATCAACTTGGAGGAAACCAAGACTATCTGAAATAAAAAAGAAGCCTCAAAAACATACAGTTAAAATTCTTAGAAAAGGAAGATATTGCAAACAAAAAGCAAAGCAAGAACTACATACTATGAAAATACAAAGTCTTAGGCAATATAATGACATCGAACAGCTAAACAAAATTACTGGAAACTAGAAGACAACAGAACAATGTCTTCAAATTAATAGAGGAAATATTTTCTAACCTAGAATTCCATGCCTATCCAAAATATTAATTAAGAGTGAGGGTAGAATTACAAAATGTTTGCCATCATCTGAATGTTTGTATCCCCTCAATATTAATATTTTAAATACTATCCCTGTGCAATGGGAGGTATGGCCTTTGGGAGGTTATTAGGTCATGAAGGTGGGCCCCTCCTGAATGGGATTAGTGCTCTTTCTTATAAAAGAGACCCCAGAGAGCTCCCTTACCTCTTCTACCATATGAGGAAACAGTGAGAAAATGGCTATCCACGAACCAGGAAGTGGGTTCTCACTAGACACTGAATCTGCCAATGCCTTTATCTTGGACTTTTCAGCCTCCAGAACAGTAAGAAATAAATTGCTATTGTTTTTAACCCACTCAATCTATGATATTATGTTATAGTATCCCAAACAGATTTGGTTATAAATTATTGAAGAATGGGTTTCTCCAAAACAATAAAGTAAATTGACATTAATATTTATTGAGTATTTACAATGCATTTTCCCAAACAATTTACGTCTATTATATATCTATTATATAATTAATCTCTCTACAACAATCCAGCTCATGTGTACAATGATCAATCTCCTATTACATCTGAAGATACTAAGGCCCAGAGGAGGTAAGTAAAAAGATAGTACAGTCAAGATACTTCCCTTCATCTTCCTCTCTTGAAATGCATGGGAAATTATTTAGAAAAAAAGGATAATAGGCATTAAAACCCAAATCAGCTGTATGTTCAAAGAAACAAGAAACAGGCCACAAACAACCAATCATGAACCATACTCACCAAGAACTATGACATCCAGACTGAGACAAGACTACAGGCACCCTTGGACCTCAAGCAGGACACACAGATTTCTCTCTGTGTAAGTTTCACAGTCTTTAATGTCATATTCAATGAGCCTGGATTAGAAAGATGAGACCCAAGGCAAGGCCAAGCTAGGGAAAGGCCCATGGTGTGCTCTGGTGTGTGATGTCTCTGGTATTCTGTTTTCTTTGCTGGTTCTATCATGGACAGCTTTGTCCCTGTCACCTCCTCTACTGGTCTCTAAATACTGAACTTTCTTTATGTTCAATCCTAGATCCCCTTCTCTACTTTTTCTAAACTCTTCCATGTGTCTTTACTCACTCCCATAGCTTCCAACACTGCAAAGAAGTGACACATTTTTGGCCCTGCTTTGTCCTCAGAGCTCCAGTTTTGTATGTCTAATACTGATACGACTGATATGGACTTAATGTTTATGCCACCACCACCCCTCTAATTCATATAATGAAGCCCTAATGCCAGTGTGGCTGTATTTGGATATGGGCCTATAAGGAAGTAATTAAGGTGAAACAAAGTCATAAAAGTGAGGTCCTGATCTGACAGGATTAATGTCCTTATAGGAAGAGACAACCTCACTCTTTTTCGTGCACACACAGAGAAAAGACCATGTGAGCCCACAAAGAGAAAGTGGCCATCTGCCAATCAAGAGGAGAGCCCTCACCAGAAACTGACCATGTTGATCACTTTGATCTTGGACTTCCAGGACTGTGAGAAAAAATTTTCTGTTGTTTAAGCCACGCAACCTGAATAGACTAATACAATCCTTTCATGAATAACCATGATTATTTCAAGTTTAATATTTTCTAACTAAAGTCTTGATTTTCCCTCAAAAACAGTTTTTTTCCACATCTAAGATTTTAAGCTGGAAATCTGGGAGTCATTTTGCCTGTTGGTTGTGGAGATCTGAAAGTATCTAAGGTTTTGTCAGCTTCTCTTATCAGTCTCAATATCACACTTGAATGCTCTAAAGATTTGATCTTTTACTTTTCCCTGTCACTCACGCCGGCAGTAGACTCTCTATAGATAAAGGAAGGTGTAGTACTTTGTTACTGAACCAGTTATTCTACAGTCACTATTTCATTTAATTACTTTAATAATTGTTCCATAGCCTTACTCCATGATCTTGCTGACTTTTAAAAAGCAACTTTATTGAGGCCTTATATATGTGCCATAAAACTTACTATTTTAAGTGTAAAATTCAAAAATTCTTAGTAAATGTTAAGAGTGGCGTGACTGTAATCACAATCCAATTTTAGAATATTTACATTATTCCACACAGAACATTTATAGTCACTAACAATCACTCCACATTCCTATCTCTAGGCCCAGACATTCATTAATATAAATTCTGTATCTACAGATTTTCCTTTTTCATAAATTTTATATAAATGGAATCATACAATATGTGATATTTTATGTCTGGCTTTTTTAACTTAGCATAACGGTTTTAAGATTCTTCCATGTTTTAGCTTACATGAGTCTTTTATTTTCTTTTATTGCCAAATAGTATTTCAGCATATAGATATACTGCATTTGTTTATCCATTTAACAGTTGGTAGACATTTGAGTTTTTTCCAGTTAGTGACAATTATAAATAATGCTGCTATGATCATTCATATACAGGTCTTTCTGTAACGCTATACTTCTGTGACACTTGTGAAGAGTCCTAGGAATGGATTTATTGGTTTGTATGGTTAATTCAAACTTAACCTTTTAAGACACTGTCAAATTGTTTTCCATTTTACATTCATACTAGCAATGTATGTAAAATTCCATTTTTACTATGTTATTGTCAATACTTGGTCTCATCTGTCTTTTGATTACAATCATGCTAGAGGTCGTGGATTATATCTCATAGTGGTTTAATCTGCTTTTCCCTAATTACCAGTGAGCATCCTTTCATGTGCTTTTTGGCAGTTTGCATATAATTATTTGAAGAAATGTCTTTTCTGTTAATTGTTCCTTTTAATTATCTTTTTTTAAATTAATTAATTAATTTATTTATTTTTATTTTTGGCTGTGTTGGGTCTTCGTTTCTGTGCGAGGGCTTTCTCCAGTGGCGGCGAGCGGGTGCCACTCTTCATCGTGGTGCACGGGCCTCTCACTGTCGCGGCCTCTACCATTGCGGAGCACAGGCTCCAGACGCGCAGGCTCAGCAGTTGTGGCTCACGGGCTTAGTTGCTCCGCGGCATGTGGGATCTTCCCAGACCAGGGCTCGAACCCGTGTCCCCTGCATTGGCAGGCAGATTCTTAACCACTGCGCCACCAGGGAAGCCCCTTAATTATCGTTACTGTGTTGTAAGAGCTCTTTATACATTCTGGATATAAGTTCCTTAACAGATATATTACTTGTAAATATTTTCTCTCAGTAAGTGGATTGTCTTTTTATTTTCTTTTTTCTTTTGAATTTTATTTTATTTATTTTTTATACAGCAGGTTCTTGTTGGTTATCTATTTTATACATATTAGTGTATATATGTCAATCCCAATCTCCCAATTCATCCCACCACCACCACCACCCCCACTGCTTTCCCCCCTTGGTGTCCATATGTTTGTTCTCTACATCTGTATCTCTATTTCTGCCTTGCAAACTGGATCATCTGCACCATTTTTCTAGATTCCACATATATGTGTTAATATACGACATTTGTTTTCCTCTTTCTGACTTACTTCACTCGATAGGACAGTCTCTAGGTCCATCCATGTCTCTCTAAATGACCCAATTTTGATCTTTTTATGACTGAGTAATATTCCATTGTATATATGTACCACACCTTCTTTATCCATTCATCTGTCGATGGGCATTTAGGTGGCTTCCATTACCTGGCTATTGTAAATAGTGCTACAATAAACATTGGGGCGCATGTGTCTTGTTGAATCACTGTTTTCTCTGGGTATATGCCCAGTAGAGGTATTGCTGGGTCATATGGGAATTCTATTTTTAGTTTTTTAAGGAACCTCCATACTGATCTCAATAATGGCTGCATCAATTTACATTCCCACCAACAGTGCAAGTTGATTCCCTTTTCTCCACACCCTCTGTAGCATTTGTTGTTTGTAGATTTTCTGATGATGCCCATTCTAACCAGTGTGAGGTGATACCTCATTGCAGTTTTGATTTGCATTTCTCTGATAATTAATGATGTTGAGCAGCTTTTCATGTGCCTCTTGGCCATCTTCTTTGGAGACATGTATATTTAGCTCTTCGCCCATTTTTTAATTGGGTTGTTTGTTTTTTTGATATTGAGCTGCGTGAGCTGCTTGTAAATTTTGAAGATGAATCCTTTGTCAGTTGCTTCATTTGCAAGTATTTTCTCCCATTCTGAGGGCTGTCTTTTCATCTTGTTTATAGTTTACTTTGCTGTGCAAAAACTTTGAAGTTTCATTAGGTCTCATCTATTTATTTTTGTTTTTATTTCCATTACTCTAGGAGGTAGGTCAAAAATATCTTGTTGTGATTTATGTCAAAGAGTGTTCTTCCTATGTTTTCCTCTAAGAGTTTTATAGTGTCTGGTTTTGCATTTAGGTCTTTAATCCATTTTGAGTTTATTTTTGTGTATGATGTTAGGGAGCGTTCTAATTTCATTCTTTTACATGTAGGTGTCCAGTTTTCCCAGCACCACTTATTGAAGAGATTGTCTTCTCTCCATTGTATATTCTTGCTTCTTCTGTCATAGATTAGTTGACAGTAGGTGCGTGGGTTTATCTCTGGGCTTTCTATCCTGTTCCATTGATCTATGTTTCTGTTTTTGTGCCAGTACCATATTGTCTTGTTTAATGTAGCTTTGTAGTATAGTCTGAAGTCAGGGAGTCTGATTCCTCCAGCTCTTTTTTTTTTTCCCTCAGTGTTACTTTGGCTATTTGGGTTTTGTGTCTCCCTACATACTTTAAGATTTTTTGTTCTAGTTCTGTAAAGAATGCTATTGGTAACTTGATAGGGATTACATTGAATCTGTAGATTGCTTTGGGTAGTATGGTCATTTTCACAATATTGATTCTTCCAATCCACAAACATGGTATATCTCTCCATGTGTTTGTGTCATCTTTGATTTCTTTCATCAGTGTCTTACAGTTTTCTGAGTACAGGTCTTTTACCTCCTTAGGTAGGTTTAATCCTAGGTATTTTATTCTTTTTGTTGCAATGGTAAATGGGATTTTTTCCTAATTTCTATTTCTGATATTTCATTGCTAGTGAATGAATGGAATGCCAGAGATTTCTGTGCATTAATTTTGTATCCTGCAACTTTACTAAATTCTTTGATTAGCTCTAGTAATTTTCTGGTGGCATCTTTAGGAATATCTATGTATAGTATCATGTCATCTGCAAACAGTGACAGTTTGCTTCTTCTTTTCCAATTGGTATTCTTTTATTTCTTTTTCCTCTCTGTGCCGTGGCTAGGAGTTCCAAATATATGTTGAATTATAGGGGCAAGAGTGGACATCCTTGCCTTATTCCTGATCTTAGAGGAAATGCTTTCAGTTTTTCACCAATGAGAATGATGTTTGCTGTGGGTTTGTCATATATGGCCTTTATTATGTTGTGGTAGGGTCCCTCTATGCCTACTTTCTGGAGAGTTTTTATCATAAATGGTGTTGAACCTTGTCAAAAGATTTTTCTGCATCTATTGAGATGATCATATGGTTTTTATCCTTCAGTTTGTTAATATGGTGTATCACATTGATTGATTTGTGTATATTGAAGAATCCTTGCATCCCTGGGATAAATCCCACTTGATCAATGAGTATGATCCTTTTAATGTGTTGTTGGATTGTGTTTCCTAGTATTTTGTTGAGGATTTTTGCATCTATATTCATCAGTGTTATTGGTCTGTAATTTTCTGTTTTTGTAGTATCTTTGTTTGGTTTTGGTATCAGGGTGACAGTGACCTTGTAGAGTGAGTTTGGGAGTGTTCCTTCCTCTGCAATTTTTTGGAAGAGTTTGAGAAGGATGTTAGCTCTTCTCTAAATGTTTGATAGAATTCACCTGTAAAGCCATCTGGTCCTGGACTTTTGTTTGTTCGAAGATATGTTTTTGTTTGAGAAGGGTGTTAGCTCTTCTCTAAATGTTTGATAGAATTCACCTGTAAAGCCATCTGGTCCTGGACTTTTGTTTGTTCGAAGATATTTTTTTAAATTTTATATATATATATATATATATATATATATATTTTAACATCTTTATCCGAGTATAATTGCTTTACAATGGTGCATTAGTTTCTGCTTTTTAACAAATTGAATCACAGTTTCAATTTCATTACTTGTGATAGTTCTGTTTACATTTTCTAATTCTTCCTGGTTTAGTCTTGGAAAATTGTACCTTTCCAAGAATTAGTCCATTTCCTCCAGGTTGTCCATTTTATTGGCATAGAGTTGCTTGTAGTAGTCTCTTATGATCCTTTGCATTTCTGTGGTGTCCGTTGTAACTTCTACTTTTTCATTTCTAATTTTATTGATTTGAGTCCTCTCCTTTTTCTTGATGAGTCTGGCTAAAGTTTTATCAATTTTGTTTATCTTGTCAAAGAACCAGCTTTTAGTTTTATTGATCTTTGCTATTTTTTTATTTGTTTCTATTTCATTTATTTCTGCTCTGATCTTTATGATTTCTTTCCTTCGACTCACTTTGGGTTTTGTTTGTTTTTCTTTCTCTAGTTCCTTTAGGTGTAAGGTTAGATTGTTTATTTGAGATTTTTCTTATTTCTCGAGGTAGAATTGTATTCGTATAAACTTCCCTGTTAGAACTGCTTTTGCTGCATTCCATAGGTTTGGGATTGTCGTGTTTTCATTGTCGTTTGTCTCTAAGTATTTTTTGATTTCTTTACTGATCTCATGGGTATTTAGTACCATACTGTTTAGCCTTCATGTGTTTGTGTTTCTTACATTTTCTTCCTGTAATTTATTTCTAATCTCATAGCGTCATGGTCAGAAAAGATACTTGATATGATTCCAATTTTCTTAAATTTACCGAGGCTTGATTTGTGACCCAAGATGTGATCTATTCTGGAGAATGTTCTGTGTGCACTTTAGAAGAAAGTGTAATCTGCTGTTTTCGGATGGAATGTCCTAAAGTATCAATTAAATCTATCTGGTCTATTGTGAAATTTAAAGATTGTGTTTCCTTATTAATTTTCTGTCTGGATATCTGTCCATTGGTGTAAGTGAGGTGTTAAAGTCCCCCACTATTATTGTGTTACTGTCGATTTCCTCTTTTATAGCTGTTAACATTTGCCTTATGTATTGAGGTGCTCCTATGTTGGGTGCATATATATTTATTATTGTTATGTCTTCTTCTTGGATTGATCCCTTGATCACTATGTATTGTCCTTCCTTGTCTCGTGTAACACTCTTTATTTTAAAGTCTATTTTCTCTGATATGAGAATTGCTACTCCAACTTTATTTTGATTTCCACTTTAATGGAATACCTTTTTCCATCCCCTCACTTTCAGTCTGTACGTGTCCCTAGGTCTGAAGTGGGTCTCTTGTAGACAGCATATATATGGGTCTTATTTTTGTATCCATTCAGTGAGTCTATGTGTTTTGGTTGGAACATTTAATCCATCTACATTTAAGATAATTATCGATATGTATGTTCCTATTACCATTTTCTTAATTTTGGGGGGTTTGTTTTTGTAAGTCCTTTTCTTCTATTGTGTTTCCCACTTAGAGAAGTTCCTTTAGGGTTTGTTGTAGAGCTGGTTTGGTGGTGCTGAATTCTCTAACTTTTGCTTGTCTGTAAAGCTTTTGATTTCTCGGTCAAATCTGAATGAAATCCTTGCCAGGTAGAGTAATCTTGGTTGTAGGTTCTTCCCTTTCATCACCTTAAATATATCGTGCTACTGCCTTCTGGCTTGTAGAGTTTCAGCTGAGAAATCAGCTGTTATCCTTATGGGAGTTCCCTTGTGTGTTATTTGTTATTTTTCCTTTGTTGTTTTTTTGAATAATTTTTCTTTGTCTTTAATTTTTGTCAGTTTGATTACTATGTGTCTCGGTGTATTTCTCCTTGGGTTTATCCTGCCTGGGACTCTCTGTGCTTCCTGGAGTTGGATGGCTATTTCCTTTCCCATGTTAGGGAAGTTTTCAACTATAATCTCTTCAAATATTTTCTCAGGTCCTTTCTCTCTCTCTTCTCCTTCTGGGACCCCTATAATGTGAATGTTGGTGCATTTAATGTTGTCCCAGAGGTCTCTTAGGTGGTCTTCATTTCTTTTCATTCTTTTTACTTTATTCTATTCCACAGCAGTGAATTCCACCATTCTGTCTTCCTGGTCACTTATCAGTTCTTCTCCCTCAGTTATTCTGCTACTGGTTCCTTCTAGTGTATTTTTCATTTCAGTTATTGTATTGTTCATCTCTGTTTGTTTGTTCTTTAATTTTTCTAGGTCTTTGTTAAACATTTCTTGCATCTTCTTGACCTTTGCCTCCATTCTTTTTCTGAGGTCCTGGATCATGTTCACTATCATTATTCTGAATTCTTTTTCTGGAACATTGCCTATCTCCACTTCATTTAGTTGTTTTTCTAGGGTTTTATCTTGTTCCTTCTTCTGGTACATAGTCCTCTGCCTTTTCACTTTGTTTAGCTTTCTGTGAATGTTGTTTTCATTCCACAGGCTGCAGGATTGTAGTTCTTCTTACTTCTGCTGTCTGTCCTCTGGTGGATGAGGCTATCTAAGTGGCTTGTGCAAGCTTCCTGATGGGAGGGACT
This sequence comes from Eubalaena glacialis, assembly GCF_028564815.1. NCBI lineage: Eukaryota > Metazoa > Chordata > Mammalia > Artiodactyla > Balaenidae > Eubalaena > Eubalaena glacialis. Next base: position 104,603,909 of record NC_083724.1, on the reverse strand, counting down.
GGTTGTGGGTAAAGGTGGGTGTTGCTCTGGTGGGCAGAGCTCAGTAAAACTTTAATCCACTTGTCTGCTGATGGGTGGTGCTGAATTCCCTTCCTGTTGGTTGTTTGGCTTGAGGAGACCCAGTCCTGGAGGCTACAGGCTATTTGGTGGGGCTGATGGTGGAGTCTTGGAGAGCTCATGCCAAGGAGTATTTCCCAGAAGTTCTGCTCTCAGTGTCCTTGTCCCCGTGGTGAGCCACAGCCACCCCCTGCTTCTGCAGGAGACCCTGCAACACTAGCATGTAGGTCTGGTTCTGTCTCCTATGGGGTCACTGCTCCTTCCCCCTGGGGCCTGATGTGTACACTAATTTGTGTGTGCCCTCGAAGAGTGGAGTCTTTGTTTCCCCCAGTCCTGTCAAAGTCCTGCAATTAAATCCCTCTAGACTTCAAAGTTTGATTCTCTGGGAATCCTCCTCCCATTGCCAGACCCCCAGGTTGGGAAGCCTGACACAGGGCTTAGAACCTTCACTCCAGTCGGTGGACTTCTGTGGTATAATTGTTCTCCAATTTGTGAGTCACCCACCCAGTGGTTATAGGATTTGATTTTATTGTGATTACATCCCTCCCACCATCTCACTGTGGCTTCTCCTTTGTCTTTGGATGTAGGGTATCTTTTTTGGTGAGTTCCAGTGTCTTCCTGTCAATGATTGTTCAACAGTTAGTTGTGAGTTCAGTGCTCTCGCAAAAGGGAGTGTGTGCACCTCCTTCTACTCCACCATCTTGAACCCCCCTCTCTTTCTTTTCTTTTCATTTTTTCTTTAACATCTTTATTGGGGTATAATTGCTTTACAATGGTGTGATAGTTTCTGCTTTATAACAAAGTGAATCAGTTATACATATACATATGTTCCCATAGCTCTTCCCTCTTGCATCTCCCTCCCTCCCATCCTCCCTATCCCACCCCTCTAGGTGGTCACAAAGCACCGAGCTGATCTCCCTGTGCTATGTGGTTGCTTCCCACTAGCTATCTATTTTATGTTTGGTAGTGTACATATGTCCATGCCACTCTCTCACTTTGTCACAGCTTACCCTTCCCCCTCCCCATATTCTCAAGTCCATTCTCTAGTAGGTCTGTGACTTTATTCCCGCCTTACCACTAGGTTCTTCATGACCTTTTTTTCCCCCTTAGATTCCATATATATGTGTTAGCATACTGTATTTGTTTTTCTCTTTCTGACTTATTCACTCTGTATGACAGACTCTAACTCCATCCACCTCATTACAAATAACTCAATTTCATTTCTTTTTATGGCTGAGTAATATTCCATTGTATATATGTGCCACATCTTCTTTATCCATTCATCCAATGATGGACACTTAGGTTGCTTCCATGTCCTGGCTATTGTAAATAGAGCTGCAGTGAACACTTTGGTACATGACTCTTTTTGAATTATGGTTTTCTCAGGGTATATGCCCAGTGGTGGGATTGCTGGGTCGTATGGTAGTTCTATTTTTACTTTTTTAAGGAACCTCCATACTGTTCTCCATAGTGGCTGTAGAAATTTACATTCTCATCAACAGTGCAAGAGTGTTCCCTTTTCTCCACACCCTCTCCAGCATTTATTGTTTCTAGATTTTTTGATGATGGCCATTCTGACTGATGTGGGATGATATCTCATTGTAGTTTTGATTTGCATTTCTCTAATGATTAATGATGTTCCAAATTCTTTCATGTGTTTGTTAGCAATCTGTATATCTTCTTTGGAGAAATGTCTATTTAGGTCTTCTGCCTATTTTTGGATTGGGTTGTTTGTTTTTGTGTTATTCAGTGGCATGAGCTGCTTGTAAATTTTGGAGATTAATCCTTTGTCAGTTGCTTCATTTGCAAATATTTTCTCCCATTCTGAGGGTTGTCTTTTGGTCTTGTTTATGGTTTCCTTTGCTGTGCAAAAGCTTTTAAGTTTCATTAGGTCCCATTTGTTTATTTTTGTTTTTATTTCCATTTCTCTAGAAGGTGGGTCAAAAAGGATGCTGCTGTGATTTATGTCATAGAGTGTTCTGCCTATGTTTTCCTCTAAGAGTTTGAGAGTGTCTGGCCTGACCTTTATGTCTTAAATCCATTTTGAGTTTATTTTGGTGTATGGTGTTAGGGAGTGTTCTAATTTCATACTTTTACATGTACCTGTCCAGTTTTCCCAGCACCACTTATTGAAGAGGCTGTCTTTTCTCCACTGTATATGCTTGTTACATTTATCAAAGATAAGGTGACCATATGTGCGTGGGTTTATCTCTGGGCTTTCTATCCTGTTCCATTGATCTGTATTTCTGTTTTTGTGCCAGTACCATACTGTCTTGATTACTGTAGCTTTGTAGTGTAGTCTGAAGTCAGAGAGCCTGATTCCTCCAGCTCCATTTTTCGTTCTCAAGATTGCTTTGGCTATTTGGGGTCTTTTGTGTTTCCATACAAATTGTGAAATTTTTTGTTTTAGTTCAGTGAAAAATGCCAGTGGTAGTTTGATAAGGATTGCACTGAATCTGTAGATTGCTTCAGGTAGTAGAGTCATTTTCACAATGTTGATTCTTCCAATCCAAGAACATGGTATATCTCTCCATCTATTTGTATCATCTTTAATTTCTTTCATCAGTGTCTTATAATTTTCTGCATACAGGTCTTTTGTCTCCTTAGGTAAGTTTATTCCTAGATATTTTATTCTTTTGGTCGCAATGGTAAATGGGAGTGTTTTCTTAATTTCATTTTCAGATTTTTCATCATTAGTATATAGGAATGCAAGAGATTTCTGTGCATTAATTTTATATCCTGCTACTTTACCAAATTCATTGATTAGCTCTAGTAGTTTTCTGGTAGCATCTTTAGCATTCTCTATGTATATTAGCATGTCATCTGCAAACAGTGACAGCTTTACTGTTTCTTTTCCGATTTGCATTCCTTTTATTTCTTTTTCTTCTCTGATTGCTGTGGCTAACACTTCCAAAACTATGTTGAATAATAGTGGTGAGAGTGGGCAACCTTGTCTTTTTCCTGATCTTAGTGGAAATGGTTTCAGTTTTTCACCATTGAGGATGATGTTGGCTGTGAATTTCTCATATATGGCCTTTATTATGTTGAGGAAAGTTCCCTCTATGCCTACTTTCTGCAGGGCTTTTATCATAAATGGGTGTTGAATTTTGTCGAAAGCTTTCTCTGCATCTATTGAGATGATCATATGGTTTTTCTCCTTCAATTTGTTAATATGGTTTATCATGTTGAATGATTTGCGTATATTGAAGAATCCTTTCATTCCTGGAATAAACCCCACTTGATCATGGTGTATGATCCTTTTAATGTGCTGTTGGATTCTGTTTGCTAGTATTTTGTTGAGGATTTTTGCATCTATGTTCATCAGTGATATTGGCCTGTAGTTTTCTTTCTTTGTCACATCTTTGTCTGGTTTTGGTATCAGGGTGATGGTGGCCTCATAGAATGAGTTAGGGAGTATTCCTCCCTCTGCAATATTTTGGAAGAGTTCGAGAAGGATAGGTGTAACTCTTCTCTCAATGTTTGATAGAATTCGCCTGTGAAGCCATCTGGTCCTGGGCTTTTGTTTGTTGGAAGATTTTTAATCACAGTCTCAATTTCAGTGCTTGTGATTGGTCTGTTCATATTTTCTATTTCTCCCTGGTTCAGCCTCGGCATGTTGTGCATTTCTAAGAATTTGTCCATTTCTTCCAGGTTGTCCATTTTATTGGCATAGAGTTGCTTGTAGTAATCTCTCATGATCATTTGTATTTCTGCAGTGTCAGTTGTTACATCTCCTTTTTCATTTGTAATTCTATTGATTTGAGTCTTCTCCCTTTTTTTCATGATGAGTCTGGCTAATGGTTTATCAATTTTGTTTATCTTCTCAAAGAACCAGCTTTTAGTTTTATTGATCTTTGCTATCATTTCTTTCATTTATTTTTCATTTATTTCTGTTCTGATCTTTATGATTTGTTTCCTTCTGCTAACTTTGGGTTTTTTTTTTTGTTGTTCTTTCTCTAATTGCTTTAGGTGTACTATTATGTTGTTTATTTGAGATGTTTCCTGTTTCTTAAGGTAGGATTGTATTGTTATATACTTCCCTCTTAGAACTGCTTTTGCTGCATCCCATATGTTTAGGGTCGTTGTGTCTCCTTTGCCATTTGTTTCTAGGTATTTTTTGATTTCCCCTTTGATTTCTTCGGTGGTCACTTGGTAATTAAGTAGTGTATGGTTTAGCCTCCATGTGTTTGTATTTTTTACAGATCTTTTCCTGTAATTGATATCTAGTCTCATAGCGCTGTGGTCAGAAAAAATACTTGATATGATTTTAATTTTCTTAAATTTACCAAGGCTTGATTTGTGATCCAAGATATGATCTATCCTGGAGAATGTTCCATGAGCACTTGAGAAAAATGTGTATTCTGTTGTTTTTGGGTGGAATGTCCTATAAATATCAATTAAGTCCATCTTGTTTAATGTATCATTTAAAGCTTGTGTTTCCTTATTTATTTTCATTTTGGATGATTTGTCCATTGGTGAAAGTGGGGTGTCAAAGTCCCCTACTATAATTGTGTTACTGTCGATTTCCCCTTTTATGGCTGTTAGTATTTGTCTTATGTATTGAGGTGCTCCTACATTGGGTGCATAAATATTTACAATTGTTATATCTTCTTCTTGGATCGAGCCCTTGATCATTATGTAGTGTCCTACTTTGTTGCTTGTAGTAGTCTTTATTTTAAAGTCTATTTTTTCTGATATGAGAATTGCTACTCCAGCTTTCTTTTGATTTCCATTTGCATGGAATACCTTTTTCCATCCCCTCACTTTCAGTCTGTATGTGTCCGTAGGTCTGAAGTGGGTCTCTTGTAAACAGCATATATACAGGTCTTGTTTTTGTATCCATTCAGCCAGTCTGTGTCTTTTGGTGGGAGCATTTAAACCATTTACATTTAAGGTAATTATCGATATGTATGTTCCTATTTCCATTTTCTTAAATGTTTTGGGTTTGTTATTGTAGGTGTTTTCCTTCTCTTGTGTTTCTTGCCTAGAGAAGTTCCTTTAGCATTTGTTGTAAAGCTGGTTTTGTGGTACTGAACTCTATCAGCTTTTGCTTGTCTGTAAAGTTTTTAACTTCTCCATCAAATCTGAATGAGATCCTTGCTGGGTAGAGTAATCTTGGTTGTAGGTTTTTCTCCTTCATCACTTTAAATATGTCCTGCCACTCCCTTCTGGCTTGCAGAGTTTCTGCTGAAAGATCAGCTGTTAACCTTATGGGGATTCCCTTGTGTGTTATTTGTTGTTTTTCCCTTGCTGCTTTTAATATGTTTTCTTTATATTTAATTTTTGATAGCTTGATTAATATGTGTCTGGCATATTTCTCCTTGGATTTATCTTGTATGGGACTCTCTGTGCTTCCAGGACTTGAATAACTATTTCCTTTCCCATATTAGGGAAGTTTTCAACTATAATTTCTTCAAATATTTTCTCAGTCCCTTTCTTTTTCTCTTCTTCTTCTGGGACCTCTATAATTCGAATGTTGGTGCACTTAATTTTGTCCCAGAGGTCTCTGAGACTGTCCTCAGTTCTTTTCATTCTTTTTTCTTTATTCTGCTCTGCAGTAGTTATTTCCACTATTTTATCTTCCAGATCACTTATCCGTTCTTCTGCCTCAGTCATTCTGCTATTGATCCCTTCTAGAGTATTTTTAATTTCATTTATTGTGTTGTTCATCATTGCTTGTTTCCTCTTTAGTTCTTCTAGGTCCTTGTTAAATGTTTCTTGCATTTTCTCTATTCTATATCCAAGATTTTGGATCATCTTTACTATCATTATTCTGAATTCTTTTTCAAGTAGACTGTCTATTTCCTCTTCATTTGTTAGGTCTGGTGTGTTTTTACCTTGCTCCTTCATCTGCTGTGTGTTTTTCTGTCTTCTCATTTTGCTTATCTTACTGTGTTTGGGGTCTGCTTTTCACAGGTTGCAGTTTCGTAGATCCTGTTGTTTTTGGTGTCTGTCCCCAGTGGCTAAGGTTGGTTCAGTGGGTTGTGTAGGCTTCCTGGTGGAGGGGACTAGTGCCTGCGTTCTGGTGGATGAGGCTGGATCTTGTCTTTCTGGTGGGCAGGTCCACATCTGGTGGTGTGTTTTGGGGTGTCTGTGGCCTTATTATGATTTTAGGCAACCTCTCTGTTAATGGATGGGGCTGTGTTCCTGTCTTGCTAGTTGTTTGGCATAGGGTGTCCAGCACTGTAGCTTGCTGGTCGTTGAGTGAAGCTGGGTTTTGGTATTGAAATGGAGATCTCTGGGAGATTTTCGTCATTTGGTATTACATGGAGCTGGGAGGTCTCTTGTGTCCTGTGTCCAGTGTCCTGAATTTGGCTCTCCCACCTCAGAGGCACAGCCCTGATGCCTGGCTGGAGCACCAAGAGCCTTTCATCCACACGGCTCAGAATAAAAGGGAGAAAAAATAGAAAGAAAGAAAGAGGATAAAATAAAATAAAATAAAATAAAGTTGAAATAAAATAAAGTTATTAAAATAAAAACTAAAAAATAATTATTAAGAAAAAAATTTTTTTAAAGTAAAAAAAAAACAAAAAACAAACAAAAACAACGGATGGACAGAACCCTAGGACAAATGGTGAAAGCAAAGCTATACAGACAAAATCTCACCCAGAAGCATACACATACACACTCACAAAAAGAGGAAAAGGGGAAAAAATAATATACCTTGCTCCCAAAGTCCACCTCCTCAATTTGGGATGATTCGTTGTCTATTCAGGTATTCCACAGATGCAGGTACATCAAGTTGATTGTGGAGCTTTAATCCACTGCTTCTGAGGCTGCTGGGAGAAATTTCCCTTTCTCTTCTTTGTTCGCACAGCTCCCGGGGCTCAGCTTTGGATTTGGCCCCGCCTCTGTGTGTAGGTCACCTGTGGGCGTCTGTTCTTCACTCAGACATGACGGGGTTAAAGGAACAGCTGATTCGGGGGCTCTGGCTCACTCAGGCCGGGGGGAGGGAGGGGTACAGATGCGGGGCGAGCTTGCGGTGGCAGAAGCCAGCGTGACATTGCACCAGCCTGATGCATGCCGTGCGTTCTCCCGGGGAATTTGTCCCTGGATCACGGGACCCTGGCAGTGGCAGGCTACACAAGCTCCGGGGAGGGGCGGTGTGCATAGTGACCTGTGCTTGCACACAGGCTTCTTGGTGGCGGCAGCAGTAGCCTTAGCGTCTCACGCCCGTCTCTGGGGTCCGCACTGATAGCCGCGGCTTGCGCCCGTCTCTGGAGCTCCTTTAAGCAGTGCTCTTAATCCCCTCTCCTTGTGCACCAGGAAACAAAGAGGGAAGAAAAAGTCTCTTGCCTCTTCGGCAAGTCCAGACTTTTTCCCTGACTCCCTCTTGGCTAGCCGTGGTGCACTAACCCCTTCAGGCTGTGTTCACGCTGCCAACCCCAGTCTTCTCCCTGCAATCCAACCGAAGCCCGAGCCTCAGCTCCCAGCCCCCGCCCACCCTGGTGTGTGAGCATACATGCCTCTCCGGCTGGTGAGTGGTGGTCGGCACCGCTCCTCTGTGCGGGAATCTCTCCACTTTGCCCTCCACACCCCTGTTGCTGTGCTCTCCTCCGTGGCTCCGAAGCTTCCCCCCTCTGCCACCCTCCCCCTGCCCCCCTGTCTCTGCCCGCAAAGGGGCTTCCTAGTGTGTGGAAACCTTTCCTCCTTCACAGCTCCCTCCCACTGGTGCAGGTCCCATCCCTATTCTTTTGTCTCTGTTTTTTCTTTTTTCTTTTGCCCTACCCAAGTACATGGGGAGTTTCTTGCCTTTTAGGAGGTCTGAGGTCTTCTGCCAGCCTTCAGTAGGTGTTCTATAGAAGCAGTTCCACGTGTAGATGTATTTCTGATGTATCTGTGGGGAGGAAGGTGATCTCCGTGTCTTACTCTTCCGCCATCTTCTCCTCTCTCCCTCTTTTTATTTCCTTAATGATGTCTTTTGAAACAAAAAATATATAATTTTGATAAAATCTAATTAATATTTTAAATATATATTTTCTTTGTATTATAAATAAGGAATATTTCCTAACCCAACGTCCCTAAGACTTACACTTGTGTTTCCTTCTAATAGTTTTATATTTTTAGCTCTTACATTTAGGTTTTGTTTCTTTTTCAGTTAGTTTTTATATGTGGTATGAGGTGGGGTCAAGTTTTATTCTTTTGCATGTGAATGTATAGTTGTCCCAACACCATTTGTTGAAAAGACTATTCTTTCCTCATTAAATGGTCTTGGCTCCTTTGTAAAATAATCAGTTGGTCATAAAATTTTGGGCTTATTTCTAAATTCTTATTTTTATTCCCTGTTCTATATGCCCATCCTTATGCCAGTAACAGACTCTATTGATTACTGTACCTTTTTTTTTAAGACTTTTTTCTTTTTTGATGTGGACCATTTTTAAAGTCTTTATTGAATTTGTTACAACATTGCTTCTGTTTTATGGTTTGGTTTTTTGGTGGCGAGGCATGTGGGATCTTAGCTCCCTGGACAGGGATCAAACCAGCACCCCTGCATCAAAATGTGAAGTCTTAACCACTGGACCACCAGGGAAGTCCCAATTACTGTAGCTTTTGTAATAACTTATGAAATTGGGAAATGTGAGCCTCCAATTTTGTTCTTTTTCAAAATTATTTTAGCTAGACTGGGTCTTTTGTATTTTCATGAATTAATATTTACCAACTAGAGTATATTGTTTATGTACAGTTATTTTAGTCTTTAGACATATGATTTCTAGTCAAAATACTTTTACAAAATTTCCTTTTATCCACTCTCCTTTAAATTAAATTGTTCCATATATTTGTAATACAGCTAGATTCATTCGTCACAGTGTGATTTCCATCCTGGCATTCCATAGTATCCTGCTTGATTTTTATATTTGTATACATTATAGTTTCCTTTTTTTCAGTAAATATGATCCTTTGTAGTCAATCAATCAGTGTCAATACATAATATGTTTTCATCCCATAAGTTTTCCTTTTCCCAAATATTGTATGAATGGAATTTTATGATATATAGCCTTCTGTGGCAGGGTTATTTAACTTAGAAAATGCAGTTAAATTTCATCCATGTTGTTGCATGTATCAATACCTTAATTGTTTTTATTTAATCACAGGTACCACTTTGTTTTTCCATTCCCTGTTGAAAGACATCTTGTTTTGTGTTTTTCCCCCTCCCAAATGTTAGCAATTACAAATAAATCTGCTATAAACATTCAAGTACAGAGTTTTGTTCTAATTTAATGTTTCAGTTTGCTTGGGCAAATATGTAGTTCAATTGCTGAATTCTGTGGTAAATATATGTTTAACTTACCAAAACAAAACACCTTCCAAATTGTCTTCCAAAGTGGCTGTATCATTTTATATTCCCAAAGCAATGAGTGAGAGGTCCTATTGCTCTGCATTCTTGCCAACATTTAGTATCATAGGTTTCCCTTTTATTTTAGCCTTTCTAATAAATGTGTAGTGATATTTATACTTGATTGTCCTACCATCATTTGTTGATAAAACTATCATCTCCCCATGATATTGGTGACTTTTATCTCGGGCTTCCCTGATAAAAATTGATAGTTTGCAACAGATTTCTACATATTTTAATTAATATTTTAAATTTTATCTGGTTTCTATTCCATCTCATATTTTTACAATTTCTCAAAATGTTGTTGCTAATTTTGAAAGTATTTTTCAAGTTGTTATTGAGTCTATTCCTTGTCTTAGATATTTCCTGCTTTTTCTTTGAGATTCAGAGTGAAAAAGAAGGTAAACTCATCCGCTCAATCTACCGTCTTGTTGTTTTTCAGTTAATGTTTCTTTTTTCAGTCTATCCCTAAAGTCAATTATATTTTATTTGCTAGTTTTAGCTTCTTACCATCCTTTTCCACCTAAACAAAATCCACTAACTTAAAAGCATTAGCATGGTGATTAACATATATACATATATATATATATATATATATATATATTCTCATCAAAATATTTCTTCAAAAACTTGAAAGTACAGAATATGACATCTTCTTAGGGTGAGACTAGCGTACCTGTGTTTTTTCAATGCCACCTAAAGAGATTGTTTGGGTTCCTGGGGGAACATGCAGAATCCATGGTGTCATCCTTCAATCCATTTTTTTCTTGTTGTTTGGCTAAAGTCTGTGGAAATTATCTCTAGATTGTGGCATATGATTTTTAGTTTTCTTCCTTTGAGCACAATAGTGAAGGTTTTAAAATATGTGCTTCTATAGATCTTTTATTAGTAACTTGGGATGGACTCCTCTAACAGAGTTGACATGCCAACATCTTAGTCCATAGGTCTACACATGTAGAGAGAAAAGTAAGAAAATCACTGTGACTCAGCACATTTAACGTAAGATGGGTGTTTTTATTTCATGGTCTCTCTGATGGAACTGACAGTAGAAGATGGTGCTCACAAAGGGCCTGGGGAAATCATGTTTTAACCAGCCATAAGGCAAGACCTCAAATGGCAGATGTAATTATGTGTCCTCCATGACAATGGCTAAAGCTTGCAAGAATGGGAAAGTACAAATTTATCCAAAATATAAGCCAACTTAGGTTTCTATTATTGAACTTTTATGACATCAGTTACAAGCCAAATTAATTTATTTGATTTCATGGTCTGCTACCCATCCTCTGGCATAATTCCTTGCTATACAACTGAGACATTGCAGGCAGAGACACAGAAGGCTTTTTTAAAAATCCCAGAGTGTATAAACCATGAAATAATTAAGAATTGACTATATTCTTTAGAAATGTACTACTTCACTCAAAACTAAAGTGAGCAGAAGCTATATGAATTTTAAATTGTCTAATTTTTCTCTTGTTTTCTTGTTTCTCAGAAAGTCAAGGCTGTTCATATCTGACTCAGTTGTTTAGTAATGTTCCTTCATTTCTCTTAACTTCAGTACCCATTTGTTAAAAACAAAAGAAACCCTCTATTTCTTTTATTAAGATATAATTCACATGATATACTTTTTAACCATTTATTGTGTATACTTCAGTGGTTTTAGTATATACGGTGTGCATCCATCACCACTAATTCCAGAACATTTCATAGCCTCCAAAATATACCCAAACTCTCCATGCTCTGATGACTAATCTGCTTTCTATTTCTATGGATTTGACTATTCTGGACATTTCATATAAATGGAAACATACAATATTTGGGGTTTTTTTGTCTTGATTCTTTTACGTAGTATAATTTTTTGAAGGTTCACTTATGTTTTACCCAAGGTTCAGCTTGTAACAATACCTTACTCATTTCAGTGGAAAAGTAATATTTTTTCATATGGACATTATGACTTTTTTTGTTGTTTATCCATTCATCAATTAATGGACATTTGGATGGTTTCTACTTTGTGGCTATTTTAATAATGTTGCTATGAACATTCATGTACGAATTTTTTGGTGAATAAATGTTTCCAGTTTTCTCAGGCATATAACTAGGAGTGGAATTTCTGGATCATATTTAATTCTATGTTTAACTTTTTGAGGAACTGCCAAACTGTTTTCCACAGTGACTGCACCATTTTACAATCCAACCACCAATGTACAAGTATCTCATTTTTATCAATATCTTCACCAACACTTGCTATTTTATTTTTTTAAATTATTATAATTATCATAGTGGATATGAAGTGATATCTCGCGGTTTTGATTTGCATTTCCCTAACGGCTAATGATTTTGAGCATCTTTTCATGTGATTATTGGCCATTTGTATATCTTCTTTAGAGAAATGTCTATTCAAATCCTTTATCCATATTTTAGGTGGGTGATTTGTCTTTTTATTGTTGACTTGTAATAGTTCTTTATATATTCTGGGCCCTCTTCAGAAATATGATTTACAAATATTTCTCCCATTCTCTGCATTGTATTTTCACACATATTTTTTAAAATTGCTTTATTTTCTAAGAACAATGATTTAAATGTAAATGTTTTTCTTTTTTCTTACATATGATTTTGGTTACTTTTTGGCTTTCTATAAAATAATCAAGTTCTTGTTAGAATTTTTAAATTTTTCTTTTATTACATGAATGGAATGTTTTCATAAGAATGTAGCCTATATTTTCTCCTTCTGGCTATAATGACTACCTTCTTAAGTGCCCTCTCTTTACCTACCATAGCTGGTGCCACCACACTCTATGAGGCTTTTCCACAGTCACCAGTGCCCATGGGCTTAGTCCACCTCTAAAGATGTCACCTTATGAGACATAGTCACCTTTCTTATCAACACTTCCATCTCCAGATTCTTCTCATTATTCATCTTTAGTGCTTTTCCGCAGGGATGCCCTGGGCCTTGGATACCACTACTAGTCTCATTACCATGGATTGAGACCACTAGCTCAATCAAGATTGCTTCTTCTCACCTTCATTCTGGAAATGTCCTCAAGTCCAAGAATAAATTATCCAATCTGCTAGCAACAAACACATGATTCAGTTACCTTACGTAAGTATTTTTAACTGTTAACTCTTAATAAAGACAGATTGATGGAAATACAGTGTTGTATTTTCTACAAAGAGGAAGCTCAGTGTCCTCTGTGACATTTTAAACAATTTCAATGTTGACATAATCACAGGATGTTGCAAAAATAGTAGAATAACTCCATACAATTTGCCCAGATTTCTCCAATGGTGACATCTTACATAACTCTAGTACTATAGCAGACTAGAAAATTGATATTGATACAGTCCACAGACCTCATGCAGATCTCACCAGTGTGTGTGTGTGTCTATGTGTGTAGATTTGTGTAACTACCATCATAATCACAAAAAGAGTTTCCATGTGCTATCCTTAACCCCTAGCACCACTCACCTGCTCTCCACCTCTAAATTTTTTTAATTTAGAGAATATTATAAAAATGGAGTTATACATATGTAATCTTTTTAGATTGGCTTTTTTTTTTAGCATAATCCCCTTGAGACCCATGCAATTTGTTGAATGTATTAATACTTTGTTCCTTTTTACTGCTGAGTGTTATCCCATGATATCATGTACCAGAATTTGTTTAATCATTCACACTTTAAAGGACATTTTTTTTTTTTCCGGTTTTTGGCTATTGTGTATAAAGTTGCTATGAACATTTGTGTAAAGTTTCCTGTGTGGACACAAGTTTTCATTTCTCTGAGACAAATGCACAGAAGTGTGATTTCTGTATCACATGGTAAGTCTATGTTTAGTTTTTTAAGAAATTGTCAAGCTGTTTTCCAGAATGGTATACTATGAGTGATCTAGTTTCTCTGCATCTTTGCCAACATCTAGCAGTGTCACAATTTTTTATTTTAACCATTCTCATAGACATGTATTGATTGGGGTTTTATTTTGCATTCTGTAGGAATTAATGTCATCAGCTATCTTTACACATGCTTATTTGGCATCCATATATTCTCTTTGGCAAAAAATCTGTTCATGTCTTTTGTCAATTATATATATATATATATATATATATATATATTGTTTTGAGGATTTTTTATTGGTATATTCTACATATGAATACTTTTTCAGATGTGTTGTTCTCTTAATCTGTAGATTTTCTTTTCATCCTGTTAACAAGATGTTTTACACATCCAAATGTTTTAATTTAATGAATTTCAATATATCAATTTTCTTTCTTTTATAAATTGTGCTTTTGGTGTCATATCTAAGAAGTCTTCACCTATCCATAGGTCCTAAAGTTTTTTTCTGTATGTTCTTCTAAAAGTTTTATATTTTTCATTTTATATTTTAAAAATTTTGAGTTAGACACTGTATACAGTGTAAGCTTTAGATTGCAATTCACTTTTTTAAAACTATAGATGATCAATTACTTGAGTAGCATTTGTTGAAAAGATTATCTTTCTGTCAAAGAATAATAACTTTTTCACTTTTGTCAAGAATCAGTTGCCATTCCTTTGTGGGTTTATTTCGCATTTCCCTAGTTGTCTCTTTCACTTATGTGTCTATACCTCCATCAATTCCACACAAATTTAATTATTGTAGCTGCATAGTAAGTTTTATGATTGGGGAAAGTGATTCCTCCCACTTTATACATTTTCAAAATCATTTCAGCTATTCCAGTTATTTTGCCTTTCATGTAAATTAGAGAATATGCTTATTTAAATCTACAAAAAATTTTCTGTGATTTTGAAAGAAATTGCATTATCAATTTGAAGAGTATTGATATTTTTACTATGCTTAGTCTTCCAACCCAGGAACAGGGAATGTCTTTACATTTATTTAGATTATCCTTGATTGCTTTCTTCAGCATTTTGTTGTTTTCAGCATATATTGTTGTACAAAAATATTTCAATTTTCTGAGCACTGAAAAATATTATGATTTTAATTTTGTTCCCATATGTTCATTGTTAGTATATAGAAATGTGATTGATTTTTGTATGTTGTCCTTATATTCTTTGACATTGATGAACTCACATGTTAGTTCTAGGAGGATGTTGTATATTCCTTGAGATTTACTGTACAGGCCATAATGTCTTCTGCAAATAGTCACAGTTTTCTTTCCTCCTCTTATATGCATGAATTTAATTTCTTTTCTTGCTTTATTGAACTAGCTAGAACTTCCAGTCCTGTGTTGAATAACAGTGTGGACAGTTGGCATCCTTGCCTTTTTCCTGATTTTAGGGATAAAGCAGTTTTTGCCATAAAATATTATGTTACCTGTAGGTCTTATTTAGTTATTCTTTACCAGGTTGAGGAAATTTCTCTTTATTGATTTTTGTTGATCTTGTTTATCGTGAATGGTTGTTGAATTTTGCTGAATGCTTTTTCTGAATCAATTGACATGGTTATGCAATTTTTTAAAAAAATACAATGAATTACAGTTGTTGATATTTGAGTATGGAAACAGCTGTACCTTTGGAATAAATCACCTTGGCATAGTGTATAATTTGTTTCATATATTGCTTAATTTGATTTGCTTTTTTTCTAAAGAATTTTTGTGTCTATATTCATGAGGATTATTGGTCTATAGGGTTTTGTTATTTGTTTTGTTTTATTTTGTTTTGTTTTGTTTTGTTTCACAGTGTCTTTGTCTGGTTTTGTTATAGAGTAATAGAATGAAGTGGGAAGTACCTCCTTGTCATGCATTTTTTGGAAGAGAATATATAAAATTGTCCTTAGTTTTCTTAAGTGTTAGATATAATTCTTTATCCTGGAGATTTATTTTGAGGAGGTTTTTAAACTATGAGTTTAATTTCATTAACAGTTTTTATAATTATTTCAGATTGGGTGAATTTTGGTACTTTGTGCTTTCAAGGGCCATTTAGGTTATAAAATTTTATGTGTAGAGTTGATCCTAGTATGTATTCCCTATACTTTTGAATGTCTTTAAGGTCTATAATGATAGTCTCTTTTCATTCCAGATTTTGGTAATCTATGTCTTCTCCCTTTTTTTCTTCATAAATCTTGATAGAGATTTTTCAATTTAATTGATTCTTAAAAACAGCTATTTGTTTCTTTTTCTCTATCTGCTTTCAATTTCATTGATTTCTGCTCTTTATTATTTCATTTGCTTTCTTTGGATTTATTTTTCTCTTCTTTTTCTAGTTTCTTAACTTTGAATCTTAGATTATTGATTTCAGACCAATTCTTTTTAATGTAAAAATTTACATATATTTTTCTTTCATTGCTGTTTTAGCTACTTCTCTCTAGTTCTGATGATGTATTTCCCATTTTCATTGTTATTAAACTCAATCTATTTCTCTCTGCTTTTTGTATTACATTATTTCATCTATTCTATCTTTAATTTTACTTATTCTTTCTTCTGTCATGGCTATTTTGCTACTGAGCCCATTTAGTTAGCCCATCTACTGAGCCCATCAAAATCTTCTATTTAGATTTTTGTATTTTTTAGTTCTAAGATTTCCACTTTGTTCTTCTTTATATATTCTATTCCTTTGATAAATCTGTCCATTTTTTATTTACTTCAGGCATTTTTGTAATTTCTTATCCTTGTCAGATAAATCCAACCTCTGTGACATCTTTTTACTGGAGTCTGTAAATTTTCTTCTTTCTTTTTTTACTGAAGTTATGTTCTGCTGGTTCTTGGTATGACGAGTGATATTTTTATTCTGTCTTTGGTATTTTGCATGTTATGAGACTCTGAATCTTATCTAAACCTTCTGTTTTAGCACTGGGGGAAGGTGGGTGTGCCACAACATTGTTGGCAGGTGGAGGTGGAAATTTAGATTCTCCATTAATTCTCCATGATGATGAATCTGGAGGAGAGTAGGAAGGGCGTCTGGTTACAGTGCAGGCAGGTTTGGAAATCTAAGCTTTCCCCTTGGCCTCTAGTGATACCATAAGGTATAAAAGGGTTACCTTGTTATCTCTTGTTGGGGGGAGGTTGGATATCCTGGTCAGTATTGTCTCCACTAAGACCACTCTGTTGGGGAGGGGAAATGGCCTCTCATTATTGCCAGATTGGCATGGAAGTTCAGCCTCTAAAATAGACCTTTACAGATACCAGCTCATAGATGAGTCTATGAGTGCCTCTTACTGCTGGTTGAGGTGGAACGTCTAACCTCCTTGGGGTAAAAGGAGGTTTCATTATCATGGAGTGGTTGTGAAAGTTCCAGCTCCTCCCTTCCTTGGGGTAGAGAACATACATAAATTACTTGGAATACTTGTTCATATGAGATTTGTCTCTTCTCCCCCAATTTTTAAAATTATTTAATCATTTATTTATATCAGTATTAACTCAGATATTTATTTTAAACTTTTGTTTATAATTTTTAAGGAGATAGAGATATTAACTAGCCCATTGGGGTAATCATTTTGCAATATATACATGTATCAAATTATCATACTGTACATCTTAAAACCACAAAATATTGTATGTCAGTTAAATATCAATAAGGCTGGGAAAATATTTTTGTTATTGTTTTATTTATTTTATTTTATTTTTTTAATAGATCTTTATTGGACTATAATTGCTTCACAGTACTGTGTTTTTTTCTCTTGTACAACAAAGTGAATCAGTCATATGCATACATATATCCCTATATCCCCTCCCTCTTGAGTCTCCCTCTCATCCTCCCTATCCCATGTCTCTAGGTCATTGCAAAGCACCAAGCTGATCTCCCTGTACTATGCTGCTGCTTCCTGCTAACTATTTTACATTCAGTAGTGTATATATGTTGATTCTACTCTCACTTTGCCCCAGCTTCACCCTCCCCCCTGTGTCCTCAAGGCCATTCTCTATGTCTACGTCTTTATTGCTGCCCTGCAACTAGGTTCATCACTACCATTTTTTTTTTTTTTGTAAATTCCATATATATGTGTTAGCATACCATATTTGTTTTTCTCTTTCTGACTTATTTCAGTCTGTATGACAGACTCTAGGTCCATCCACCTCACTACAAATAGATCAACTTCATTTCTTTTTATAGCTAAGTAATATTCCATTTTATATATCTGCCACATTTTCTTTATCCATTTATCTGTTGACTGACACTTAAGATGCTTCCATGACCTGGCTGTTGTAAATAGTGCTGCAATGAACATTGTGGTACACGACTCTTTTTGGATTATGGTCTTCTCAGGGTATATGCCCAGTAGTGGGATTGCTGGGTCATATGGTAGTTCTATTTTTAGTTTTTTAAGGACCCTCCATACTGTTCTCCATAGTGGTTGTATCAATTTACATTCCTACCAACAGTGCAGAAGGGTTCCTTTTTTACCACACCCTTTCCAGCATTTATTGTTTCTAGATTTTTTGATAATGGCCATTCTGACTGGTGTGAGGTGATACCACATTGCAGTTTTGATTTGCATTTCTCTAATAATTAGTGATGTTGAACATCTTTTCATGTGCCTCTTTGTCATCTGTATGTCTTTGTTGGGAAAATGTTTATTTAGGTCTTCCAGCCATTTTTTTAAATTGAATTGTTTTGTTTTTGATATTGAGCTCCATGAGCTGTTTGTATAATTTGGAGATTAATCCTTTGTCTGTTGTTTCATTTGCAAATATTTTCTCCCATTCTGAGAATTGTCTTTTCATCTTGTTTATGGTTTCCTTTGCTGTGCAAAAGCTTTTAAGTTTCATTAGGTCACATTTGTTTATTTTTGTTTTTATTTACATTACTCTAGGAGGTGGATCAAAAAAGATCTTGCTGTGGTTTATGTCAAAGAGTGTTTTTCCTATGTTTTCCTCTAAGAGTTTTTTAGCATCTGGTCTTACATTTAGGTCTTTAATCCATTTGGAGTTTATTTTTGTGTATGTTGTTAGGTAGTGTTCTAAATTCATTCTTTTACATGTAGCTGTCCAGTTTTCCTAGCACCACTTATTGAAGAGATTGTCTTCTCTCCATTGTATATTCTTGCCTCTCTGTCATAGATTAGTTGACAGTAGGTGTGTGGGTTTATCTCTGGGCTTTCTATCCTGTTCCATTGATCTATACTTCTGTTTTTGTGCCAGTACCATATTGTCTTGATTAATGTAGCTTTGTAGTATAGTCTGAAGTCAGGGAGTCTGATTCCTCCAGCTCTTTTTTCTTTCCCTCAGTGTTACTTTGGCTATTTGGGGTCTTTTGTGTCTCCATACAAATTTTAAGATTTTTTTGTTCTAGTTCTGTAAAAAATGCTATTGGTAACTTGATAGGGATTACATTGAATCTGTAGATTGCTTTGGGTAGTATGGTCATTTTCACAATATTGATTCTTCCAATCCACAAACATGGTATATCTCTCCAAGTGTTTGTGTCATCTTTAATTTCTTTCATCAGTGTCTTACAGTTTTCTGAGTACAGATCTTTTACTTCCTTAGGTAGGTTTATTCCTAGGTATTTTATCCTTTTTGTTGCAATGGTAAATGGGATTGTTTCCTTAATTTCTCTTTCTGAATTTTTGTTGTTAGTGTATAGGAATGACAGAGATTTTTGTGCATTAATTTTGTATCCTACAAACTTATCAAATTCATTGATTAGTTCTAGTAGTTTTCTGGTGACATCTTTAGTATTTTCTATGTATAGTATCATGTCATCTGCAAACAGTGACACTTTTACTTCTTCTTTTCTAATTTGTATTCCTTTTATTTCTTTTTCTTTTCTGATTGCTGTGGCTAGGACTTCCAAAACTATGTTGAATAAGAGTGGTGAGAATGAGCATCCTTGTCTTCTTCCTGAACTTAGTGGAAATGCTTTCAGTTTTTCACCATTGAGTATGATGTTTGCTGTGGGTTTGTCATATATGGCATTTATTATGTTGAGTTAGGTTCCCTCTATGCCCATGTTTTTGGAGAGTTTTTATCATAAATCGGTGTTGAATTTTGACAAAAGCTTTTTCTGCATCTATTGAGATGATCATATGGTTTTTATTCCTTAATTTGTTGATACAGTGTATCACACTGATTGATTTGCATATATTGAAGAATACTTGCATCCCTGGGATAAATCCCATTTGATCATGGTGTATGATCCTTTCAATATGTTGTGGGATTCTGTTTGCTAGTATTTTGTTCAGTATTTTTACATCTATGTGCATCAGTGATATTGGTCTATAATTTTCTTTCTTTGTGATATCTTTTTCTAGTTTTGGTATCAGGGTGATGGTGGCTTCGTAGAATGAATTTGGGAGTGTTCCTCTGCAATTTTTTGGAAGAGTTTGAGAAGGATGAGTGTTAGTTTTTTTCTAAATGCTTGATAGAATTCACCTGTGAAGCCATCTGGTCCTGGAGTTTTGTTTCTTGGAAGAATTTTAATACAGTTTCAATTTCATTACTTGTGATATGTCTGTTTATATTTTCTAATTCTTCCTGGTTCAGTCTTGGAAAATAGGACCTTTCCAAGAATTTGTCCATTTGTTCCTGGTTGTCCATTTTATTGGCATACAGTTGTTTGTAGTGGTCTCTTATAATCCTTTGTATTTCTGCAGTTTTAATTGTGATTTCTCCATTTTCATTTCTAATTTTACTGATTTGCATCCTCCCCCTTTTTTTCTTAGGAGTCTGGCTAAGGGTTTATCAATTTTGTGTATCTTCTCAAAGAACCAGCTTTTAGTTTTATTGATCTTTACTACTGCTTTCTTTGTTTCTATTTCATTTATTTCTGCTCTGATCTTTATGTTTTCCTTCCTTCTACTGACTTTGGGTTTCCTTTGTTCTTCTTTCTCTAGTTGCTTTAAATGTAGGGTTAAATTGTTTATTTGAAATTTTTCCTGTTTCTTGAGGTGAGATTAAATTGATATAAACTTCTCTCTTAGAACTGCTTTTGCTGCATCCCATAGGTTTGGGTCATTGAGTTCTCATTGTCATTTGTTTCTATGTATTTGTAACTTTCTTCTTTGATTTATTCAGTGATCTCCCCAACCAAAAGACAGAGACTGGCTGAATGGATACAAAAACAAGACCCATATATATGCTGTCTATAAGAGACCCACTTCAGACCCAGGGACACATACAGACTGAAGGGATGGAAAAAGATATTCCATGCAAATGGAAATCAAAGAAATCTGGAGTAGCAATACTGATATCAGATAAAATAGACTTTAAAATAAAGACTGTTACAAGAGATAAAGAAGGACACTACATAATGATCAAGGACTCAATCAAAGAAGAAGGTATAACAATTATAAATGTTTATGCACCCAACATAGGAGCACCTCAATACATAAGGCAAATGCTAACAACCATGAAAGGGTAAATTGACAGTAACACAGTAATAGTAGGGGACATTAACACCTTACTTACACCAATTGACACCAATTGATCATCCAAACAGAAAATACATAAGGAAACACAAGCTTTAAATGACACAATAAACCAGATAGATTTAATTGATATTTATAGAGCATTCCACCCAAAAGTGACAGAATACACTTTCTTCTCAAGTGCACATGGAATATTCTCCAGAATAGATCACATCTTGGGTCACAAATCAAGCGTTGGAAAATTTAGGAAAATTGAAATCATATCAAGCATGTTTTTGACCACAACACTGTGAGATTGGAAATCAATTATAGGAAAAAAAAGCTGTAAAAACCACAAATACATGGGAAAAATTTTAAGACCCAAAATTTCTATACTTATTTTGTTTTCTCAAATTGTTTCAGTTTTAGCCAATAGGAGTTCTTTGAATTGACTCCTGTGGCATGTCATCATACCTCCATCAATGTAGGTTTCTCTTTTTTGAGCATTTCCTTGTTTTCTGACACTGCAAGATTCTCTAGGTTCATTGTGTATATTTTGTGTCCCAGTCCTAGAACCAGCCATTTCTCCAACGATCTCTGGTTCCTATTATTGGAGAATAGTATTAGAAACCAAGATCTGGGCACTAGATGTGTTCATTCACTGGGCTATTTTTCCCTTTAACCTACCCCAGTTGACAGAGCAAGGAAATATATGTGCATATATTAACTTATGTATTTACACATGTCTATGAGTATTTCTATATCTAAACCTCTGTATCTATATTAACTAAACATGAGTTCTGTTGGTTTCCAAGTCTTTTACCACATGGATTATTCTAGCTTCCTCCCCATGCTTATCTGTGAACTCCATTCCAACAGTGAAAAACCTGGCTCTCACCTTTGCTCATGAACTTATTTAATTATTCAATTCCAGTATAACTGTATAGCAGCAGCAAAATTTGTAACCCCTACCCATGTAGGAAATAATTTTATCAATAGAGCATAATGCTTATATATAGTTACCTTGGCTTTAGTCTCACAGACTCCTTTCCAAAGGTACTTAATTCAACATCTTTTATTCCCTCTGCCTTCAATAAGGTTGTTTTATATGTTTGTAATAAATTTATATTTTTTGTCATAGTCTGCATTCCACCCTGAGATCCCCAAATTCCTAAATGAAATTTAAATGTCCACAGATTAAGTTTCACTCTTTGTTCTACAAAGTTCTATGGGTTTTGACAACTGTTTGCTGCCAGGTATCCACCATTACAGTATCATACAGAATAGTTTCACTACCTTAAAAAGTCCCTTGTATTTTACCTATTCAATCCTACTCCCCTTCTTATGAATCCCTGGCAACCACAGATTTTTTTCACTGTCTTTTCCAGAATATATATATTTGGAACCATATAGAATGTAGCCTTTTCAGACTGGCTTCTTTCACTTGATAGTTTAACATTTTTTAAGTGATAACTGAGAAAGTAAGAATAGAAAACTATATGTTATAGTGTGTTGAAAGACCGGCCTTCCCTAGCATAAAAAATAATTGTATTCCCAAATGCATTTGTAAGTCTGCTCTTTAAAATTGGGATTTTATTTCACTTTCCATTGGCAGATGTTATACATAAACAGTATCTATTAATTTAACAGACTAGGACATGCATCAAATGCTAATATTTAAATGTAAATAGCCTTTAAGCCTTTACTGAGAATATTGGATTATCTGCTCTTTTCTTGAAGTCTCCTTCTTAGTAATCTGTGGGTACTCAAACTAACATTGATGTGTCTTTACCTTTTGCCAAACAATCTCAGTAAGTCAAAGGTAAATTACTGAGAATATGCAAAGGTTTATCAGGGTACAGGGTTCAGGGAACATGGAACAAAGAGATGGTTTTACCCTTGGCACTAGGTCAAATTATTGTCAAAATTTGCTGGGAAACCCTACTGTTTCTGTCCCCCTCCCCACTCTGCTCTCTCAACAGACACACAGCCATCTGAACCTTGGCATGGCCTCTTGAAAGAAACCTTACGCTAACGTCTCTGTTTCCTCACTTACAATCTTCTCTGAACATTGCACCCAGTATAATCTTACTAAAATATAATGTGACTCTCCTCGCTTCACGTCCTCTGATGGCCTCCCCAAGCTTCTCACCATCTGGAATGGACACTACTTCTCCAAATTAGCATCCCAATAGTCAGTCCCTCTTTCAACACAATTACCCCAGGCCTTCTTCAGTACTGCACCCTCAGTGCCAAGGCTCTTCCTGAGATCCCCTTGACTTCTGCCTATGAGTTAAGACTCAGTCATATGTGACTCTTCAGGGAGGCTTTCCCAAATCTCCATGCCCAGAGGTAATGATTTTGTTGTTTTCTCTATATTGCTATAGTATCTGCATTATTTTTCTAAGTCTGTTCTATCACCCTCTTCCACATCAGGATGTATGCTCCATGAGGGAAGTGATCTTCCCTGTTTTGTTTGCAGCTGTGTCCCAGTACCTAGAAGATGGTAAGTCTTCAACAGATATTTGTTGCATGGATGAATAAATGAATGCCTGATGCCATGCTACTTATATTAGAAAGCTTTTCTGGCAGGAGCCATATGTCTGTGTCCTCAACCCGGTGTTTTCCCATTACCTCCAGGAAAGCATAGTGCTTCTTTCATATAATCCTCAGATCAATCATATTATCTGCCCTAGAATTAATCACTCTCCTGTAAAACTACAGGAGAATGCCCACTTTATTACCCATATAGCCTAAACATACCATGATAAAACAAAACAAAACCCTCATTTGATACAAAGATCTTACTTTCACTGTGAAATATAGGAAGCCAAGTCATTTGCTGAGAGAAACAGGTCACTCTGACTTTAGAATTTACTGTCAAGACCCAGGAAATATTTAACTGCCAGATGAAGATATCACAGGGGAAAAAAACCTCATAAACTTATTTAAAATGACTTTGTTGAGCATTTATCCAACAGAACTACAATATGTGCTTTGCACTCAGTCAAAAAATATTATCTAGGAATACGATGGAGTTGAGATTCTGGTTTTTCAAGGAAAACATGGTATTTTATTTTATTTTATTTTATTTTTTTAAGTATCTGAACATATATTTTATTTTTTTAAATTAATTTTTATCGGAGTATAGTTGCTTTATAATGTTGCATTAGTTTTTGCTGTACAGCAAAGTGAATCAGCTGTATATATACATATATCCCTCTTTTTTGGATTTCCT
The DNA here is from genome assembly GCF_028564815.1 of Eubalaena glacialis. Lineage (NCBI taxonomy): Eukaryota > Metazoa > Chordata > Mammalia > Artiodactyla > Balaenidae > Eubalaena > Eubalaena glacialis. The sequence continues at coordinate 104,580,011 of NC_083724.1, read as the reverse complement.
TCCCATTTAGGTCACCACAGATCACTGAGTAGAGTTCCCTGTGCTATACAGTAAGTTCTTTTTAGTTATCTATTTTATACATAGTAGTGTATATATGTCAATCCCAATCTCCCAGTTCATCCCACCCTCCCTTCCCCCCTTGGTATCCATACGTTTGTTCTCTACATCTGTCTCTATTTCTGCTTTGCAAATAAGTTCATCTGTACCATTTTTCTAGATTCCACATATAAGTGATATTATATGATATTTGTTTTTCTCTTTCTGATTTACTTCACTCTATATGACAGTCTCTGGATCCATCTACATCTCTGCAAATGGCACAATTTCATTCCTTTTTATGGCTAAGTAATATTTCATTGTATATATGTACCACATCTTCTTTATCCATTCCTCTGTTGATGGACTTTTAGCTTGCTTCCATGTTCTGGCTATTGCAAATAGTGCTGCAATAAACATTGGGGCAAGCGTATGAGGGCAAGAAAAACTATTTAAATTGCCTAGAAGTACTATAGGGCCATGAAGACTATAAATGATAAAATACCAAGGACATATATGTTTATAAAACACCTGTCCATAAACCTCAGATTTCTTTGGACAGTATAAAATAAACTGAGGAAGACAAGTTCATGAATGTAAAACAGATTACATATACAATTGCTCAAAACCCAGTGAATTAAGTTCAGTGATGTAAAATGCCTCTAGTGAACAAGATGACCACAAATAATTCAGATCCCATCCAGAGAAACATTTTACAATTGAGCCACCTGAAAAAAAGTTGTCATACTATTAGAGACCAGTGACAAGGACATTAAGTACTCAGAAAAGATAGATATTTGTCCAAAATGCTGCAACACAGTATTATTAAGGGATTCTCAGAAGAGGAAGGAGAAATACCTGGGCAATCAAAAACTCTGACTCCTTTTATTAACAATATGTCCATAAGAGTGAAATATCCCTGCAGCAAATGAAACCTCAAATGTATTGTTTTGAGGATGGAAGCCCTGTGGGAAGGAGGCATTGTTGAGGATAAAATTCATGCCTATGTCAAGCAACCACTATGCTTTACAGTTCTTCATAATTCCACTGAGGAAACCATTGTGGTGCTGGAAAATCCGTGTTTCTATTTTACTATGTAATTGAAATATGTTTTTGCTTTTAAATGTAAAATTCTAAACTCATTCAATCTAAATAACATAGCTTCCGTTTGCTGAGCATCTACCACAAACACCTCCCAAGTGCTTCCTGTTCTTTCTGTCAATCACTTAACCCTCATGGCCATGCTATGAGACAGGTATTATTATAACCATTTACCAAAGAGGCTTAAAGTAAAAGCTTTTGCACAACAAAGGAAACCATAAACAAGATGAAAAGACAACCCTCAGAATGGGAGAAAATATTTGCAAATGAAGCAACTGACAAAGGATTAATCTCCAAAATTTACAAGCAGCTCATGCAGCTCAATATCAAAAAAACAAACAACCCAATCCAAAAATGGGCAGAAGACCTAAATAGACATTTCTCCAAAGAAGATATACAGATTGCCAACAAACACATGAAAAGATGCTTGACATCACTAATCATTAGAGAAATGCAAATCAAAACTACAATGAAGTATCACCTCACACCAGTCAGAATGGCTATCATCAAAAAATCTACAAAAAATAAATGCTGGAGGGGGTATGGAGAAAAGGGAACCCCCTTGCACTGTTGGTGGGAATGTAAATTGATACAGCCTCTATGGAGAACAATATGGAGTTTCCTTAAAAAACTAAAAATAGAACTATCATATGACCCAGCAATCCCACTACTGGGCATATACCCTGAGAAAACCATAATTCAGAAAGAGTCATGTACTTCAATGTTCATTGCAGCACTATCTACAATAGCCAGGACATGGAAGCAACCTAAATGTCCATCGACAGATGAATGGATAAAGAAGATGTGGCACATATATACAATGGAATATTACTCAGCCATAAAAAGAAATGAAATTGAGTTATTTGTAGTGATGGATGAACATAGAGTCTGTCATACAGAGTGAAGTAAGTCAGAAAGAGAAAAACAAATACAGTATGCTAACACATATATATGGAATCTAAAAAAAAAAAAGATTCTGAAGAACCTAAAGGCAGGACAGGAATAAAGATGTAGAGAATGGACTTGAGGACACAGGGAGGGGGAACGGTAAGTTGGGATGAAGTGAGAGAGTGGTATGGACATATATACACTACCAAATGTAAAATAGATAGCTAGTGGGAAGCAGCCACATAGCACAGGGAGGTCAGCTTGATGCTTTGTGACCACCTAGAGGGGTGAGATAGGGAGAGTGGGAGGGAGACGCAAAAGGGAGGAGATATGGGGTTATATGTATATGTATAGCTCATGTACTTTGTTATACAGCAGAAACTAACACACCATTGTAAAGCAATTATACTCCAATAAAGATGTTAAAAAAAAAAAAAAAAGAAACAACCAAATAACCGCTCCCAGAGTCACATGGCTAGATCTTGCCTGACGTCCCACAGCTGATCAATACACAATATGTATTCAAATTCAGGACAGTCAAACCCAAACTCACAATACCCAACACTTTGATTCTCCTTTATAGAGCTGGGGTGGTCACACTAAGGCTGGATAAGGATTAGTTTGCTTAAAAACTTAATGCATTTTACTATTATTTACTTTAAATTAAATTATTTGGTCTATTTAAACACATGCACACACACATATGCATATATACCTGATATTACATATTCCAAGGTCTGGGAAGTTCAGTCTAGTCCGTCATCAATTCGTTACATAATGATGGTGAAATATTGTGTTTTGTATTAAAGATAAAAGACAAAAACAAAACACAATTCGTGAACAAATAATAAAAATATTTTTTTTCTCTATTCTTGCTTAAAGAAATGTACATAGAAATTATAAGAGAAGAACAATATTGGTAGAAATCCAGAAGGGGCCCCTCAGTGGGCTTCCAAGATTGATGATATAGATTTTCATGGCTTTCCTTTTCCTTCATCTTATGAATGTTTGTGAGAATTACATAGGAAATGAAAGAAGAAAGTAAATGAAGTTTATTGGTTACTGGGCTACCATCAGGGGCAAGATGGAAGTAGGGAGTTACAAGATATTTGCGTGCCCATATAAAAATGTAATAACCTTAATTGTCAGTAGCAAAAGAAAAATACAATGTGGGGTACCAGATGCATGAGAATGATAGTGAGCCGTGAACATGGGTATATGTGTTTTCACCCACAGTTTTCACTCATCCCTAGCAACAATTTTGTCTCATTCCCCTCTGCATTCCTCTTTGGAAGCACAGTGCCTGAGACTTAGGACACCCTCAACAAAGGTTTGCCAAGTGTTTGAGACAATTCCTCACATGGGCAACAAAGTGAGGTTGATTATTTGGGCCTGAGGGAGAAGGGCCAAGCAGTGTGGAATTGTTGCAGATTGGTTCCTAGAAAGAAATCCCTAAGATGGGGGTCTGAGTGTTGAAAGTTTCTTGAGAGATGATCTTGAGAAAGAAAAAAACAGAATTGGGTAAAGGGTCAGGGTAGCTGTTATCTGTCTCAACAGAGACCTCAGCCGGCCACTTGGTGATGGCTTCTCAGAGTTGTCACAAGCTGGGGCTGGGCACTGGGCCTTGATGTGCCCACAAGGACCTGGAAAGGGGAATGTGACCATGAGCATGTAGATTTTCTCTAATGGAGTTATTTCCGAAGAAGGCTGCCAGGAGCTGGGAAATGAATCTCTCAGTCCTGAAGGAGGCTCTGAGCCGCGCCGCACAACGCCCCCTACAGGAGGCAGCCCTTTAGCCAACCAGGCTGTTTTTAAATTCTTTGTAACTCACCGTATCCTTTCCCACCAGTGTATATCTTTATTTTTCATATAACACTTAGTGAAAACTTAGCAAAACCTAATTATATTATTGTAAACAAATTATGTATTTCTTCAGCTTTCAGAGTCCAATGTTAATAATTACTAACTAAACAAAAATTGAGTTGAGATTTTACAAAGACATGAAAGCTATGTTCATAGCCCTTGACAGTATGAGACCAAGTTCCATTAGGAAGAGTCAAAACATAAACCATCAGTTGAAATACTATTTTGGAATTGAAAACTTGTATTCAGAAGAATTATGGAGCAAGAATTTGCTAATCATTTTGATTTACAGTAAAATAATTATTTTTGAAATTGCTGTAGCATTTAATTTAAGCACATTATTTATATAAGGATAGGCATAAATACATGTATGTATATAAGTATACAATAGCAGATAAAATATGATGTGTATAGGTTTCTTTTAATTTACATGTATTAATCAGTTGACCATAATTTTACCCCTAACATCTGATAATGGGTGTTATATTTTAATGGTATTTTCACTTATTTACCATAATGTTGGAAACTGATCACTCTGCATTATGGAGTCTGAAACTTTATGAAGTATTAGGACTTTCACTCTTTTTATCCTCTCATTCTGAGGGTTTCAGTGACCAAGGAGAACATCATGCAGTCTTTTCCCAAATGGTATGAATAGGGTTAGGGTGAAAGTGGGGGGCGTGTGCGCTGTCCCCCATTTGTCAACTCTCCAGGATCATGTGAACTATGTTGAGGTTCCTGGGGTGGTTACGATGGACCCACATCAATGAACACAGTCTGGCTCATTGGGAAAGGCCACTAGTCCATTCTCTGGCCTTTGGGCGGAATATGGGGATGAGAAGGTTGGTGAAAAGCATTAACCTTAGGCTTTGGAATCAGGCAATCTGGTCAAAATTCCTGGCCCAGTTATGGAGTAGCTGTGTGATCTCAAGAAAGTTCCTCAGCTTCTCCTGGCCTCTATGAGATAAAAACACTCACCTTACAGTGTTCTCATGAAGATGAATAATAACAAATTCAAGTAAATTCATGACCAACACATTCATTTTTATAATTCAGTAAGAACCCCAAAGACACCATTTCTAAATCTAACTTAAAATTCCTGATCCTCCAGCCCAGCTCCATTTCTTCTCCTCATAGGCTCTGTAATATTTCTCATCATCACCCTCTGCACGTCATCCAGAGCCTTCTATTGTCCTATCTAATCCTCACTGCTTAAGCCTTTCCTCCAGGGCCTTATTTTGATTAACTGCCCATAATTAAAAAATAAATTTGATGAACTGGAACCAAAGCTTTTAGCTGGCTTCTTTTTAGCACTTTGCACACTTAATTTAGTAAAATTCAGATAATAGAAAGAGTATAATTTCCTATAATTAAAGGGGGGCTCAAAAATAGAGTAATTTTCTGGATAAAAGAGACATGTTTTTAATTCTTAATTTTCTTTGTGTGGGATATATGAACTTATTGTAAAAATAAAATCTCTTTGATGTGTAAATTAGCTCAGGTTGTCAGGAGATTTACTGAAATAGTTGCAAAAAATGTATTTTGGAATATAGTAGTGGTATAAAATTTTATATTTTTTTAATCAGTGGAGAGATTATTATTTATACAAGAGTATGCACTTAATTCTTAAACTTACATTATAATGGAGACAAATATGTGTGTCTGTGAAAACTCAAAAAAATAGAAAGTCATAAATTCATAGCTAAAAAATTAAGTAAAGTTTTATAAAGGGTATTTTTTACCATCTTAACCATTTTTAAGTGCACAGTATAGCATTGTTAACTGAATGCGCCTTGTGCATAGATCTCTAGAACTTTTTCATCTTTCAAAACAGAAACTCTATACTGATTGAACAACTCCCCTTTCCCTCCCCCACCCAGCCCCTTACAACCAACATTCTACTTTTTGTTTCTAAGAATTTAAATACTTTAGATACTTCATATAAGTAGAATCATACAGTCTTTATCATTTTGTGATTTACTTATTTCACTTAGCATAATGTCCTTCAAGTCTCAGCCATACTGTAGCACTGACAAATTTTACCTCTTTTTAAAGACTGAATAATATTCCATTGTATGTATATATGATATTTGTTTATTTATCTGTTGATGGACACTTGGGTTGTTTCTACCTCTTGGTTATTGTGAATAGTGCTGCTATGAATATGTATGTGACAATATCTCTTTGAGATACTGCTTTCAAATCTGTTGGGATTGCTGGTTCATATGTAATTTTATTTGCAATCTTTTTGAGAAAACACTGTTTATCATATTGGCTGCACCATTATACAATGTTACCAACAGTGTACAAGGGTTCCAATTTTTCAACATTCTCATCAACACTTGTTATGTTCTGTTATTTTTATAGTGGTCATTTTAACAGACATGAGATGATATCACATTGTGGTTTTGATTTGCATTTCCCTGATGATTAGTGATGTTGACCATCTTTTTATATGCTTTTTGGCCATTTGTATATCTTTGAAGAAATGTCTGTTCATGTCCTTTGCCCATTTTAAAATTATGTTATTTGTTATTGGTGTTGCTGTAGGTATTCTTTATATATTTTTAAGATTAACTCCTTATCAGATATATGATTTGCAAGTATTTTTCCCCATTCCATACGTTCCCTTTTCTTTTTCACTCTGTTGGTTCTTTTACTATGAGGAAGTCTTAAAATTTGGTATAGTCCCATTTGTCTATTTTTGGTATTGTTGCCTGTACTCTAGGTGTCTTATCAAAGAAATCATTGCCAAATCCAATGTCATGAAGTTTTTCCACTATGTTTTCTCCTAGGAGTTTTATAGTTTCAGATCTTATGTTTAGGTCTTTAATCCATTTTAAGTTAATTTTTGTGTATCGTATAAGATAAGAGTCCAACTTCATTCCTTTGCATGTGGATATCCAGTTTTCCCATAAGATTTGTTTTTAATTAATCAAAAATTCTTTAAAATTTATGGAAAGGTACTAAGGCTATGATGCATAGGAGGTAGACTATGGAAAATGGAGGATGTCAGTCAAAAGATTGAGAACTGGAAGGAATCATGGAAATTTATGAGCTCAGGGCAGAATGAGAATGACCTGAGATATATAAAGAAATCAAGTACTCTAAGTAGAGAACTCCATCAAAGAATGGAGAGTCTGTTAAGAGAAGACAGCAGATAGGTACTTCAGTAAACACTCATTTTTTTCCCTTTGCTTCATATATACCACAATCATATTATTGTAATTCCTTTTGCAATAATCTTCTCATCCACAAGACTGTAAATTTTGGAAAATCAAGGTCTACGTCTAAATTAGTTACTAGTTTATTTCTGTGACTTAACACAATGGCTGGCACATAGTATATGCTCAATACATGCTGTTGAATAATGAATTGAGTGACTCCACTTCTAGTACAATTATGGACTAGATAATCTGAAGACCTCTTTCTACAAAACACCTCACAATGTTGCATAAAATGTAGAACAGAAATCCCCAAACATGGAGAAGAGCAAAGAAAGATCCTCTCTAGACTCTGGCAGGGGGAGGAGAAGAGTAACCATGTGAAATATACCCAGAGCTTTCTCCCTAACAAAGACCAACTCTCTATGAGAAAAGACAACCAGAGGATTATCCCATCTAAGGGAAAGTCTTTTACCTGATTCTAGACCCCACCAACCATGCTGTCTCACCTGAGGGAGGAAAATATGTTAAGAAACATATTTGTAAAGTGATAGACCAGGGAAACAGGTCTACTAAAATAATAAAACTTAATCAAAAGATTATAGACTGTTTTCCCCACACACACCATATACCACCTCACCAACAGTGGGTTCTAACAGAAAGAGCTGCATGAAATAAGCTTCTCTAAGAAGGAGAACTTAGGTAAGCTCAATAACAAGAGAGACATTGGCAAGCACAGTGAAGGAATTTGAAGGCCTGGCACCTACAGCTACAACAAGTATTAAATACAGCCCAACTCCAAGTCAGATTAACATAAAATTTCACACTTAGGCCTGCTTACCTCAGTTCCTATTACCTAGCATATCATGTCCAGATTTCAATTAAAAAATGCTAAGACATGATAAGAGGCAAGAAAAAACACAAAGAGAAAAAGCAAACAGCAGAGAGACTCAGATACAATAAAGACGTTAGAACTATTACACAGGGAATTTGAAATAACTGATTAATAATTTAAAGACTAATGGAAAAAGTAGACAACATGCAGGGAAAGATGGATAATGTAAATAGAAAGAAAGAAAATATTTTAAAAATCAAAAGGAAATGCTACAAATAAAAATCACTGTAATAGAAATAGAGAATGCCTTTGATGGACTCATTATCTTACTGGATACAGCTAAGAAAAGAATCAACGCTCTTGAAGATAGATCAATAGAGAATCCCCAAACTGAAATAAAAAGAGAAAAAAAGTATTTTTTAAAAAAGATCCAAAGTTCCAAGAATTGTTGGACAATTTAAAAAGGCATAAAATAGACATAACTGGAATACCAGAATGATAAGAAAGGGAGAACAGAGCAAGGGAAATATTTGAAATAATAATTGCTGTGAATTTTTTAAAAAGTAAAGACAGACATCAAAATATAGCTCAGGAACACTCAGAAAACACTGAACAGAAGGAATACCAAAAAATTTACACCTAGATATATTATAGTCAACCTTCAGAAAACAAAAGACAAAGAAAATCTTGAAAGAAGCCTATAGAGGGGCATGATAAGTGTTTCAGCAGACTTCCCATCAGAAACCATGCAAGCAAGAAGAGAGTGAGGTACATATTTAAAATGTTGGAAGAAAAAAATCACCAACCTAGACTTCTATACCTAGAGAAATTATCTTTCAAAAATGAAAGAGAAACAAAGACTTTTTCAGATAAAAACTCAGGGAATTCATTGCCAATAGACAATTGCTACAAGATGTCTTGATAGAAGTTCTTCAGGAAAAAGAAAAATTATTTTATTCAGTAATTTTGATCTATGTAAAGAAAGGAAAAGCATCAGAGAAATAATAAATAAAGACAAAATAAATATTTTATATTTTTTATTCATATAAATCTAATAGATAACTGCTTGTTTAAAGTAATAATAGTATCAGTGTACAGGCCTATCTCAGAAACATTGTGGGTTTGGTTCCAGACCACCCCAGTAAAGCAAATATTGCAATAAAGTGAGACACCCACTTTTTTGGCTTCCCAGTGCATATGAAAGTTATGTTTACACTATACAGTGTTATAATCTATTAAATGTGCAATAGCTTCATGTCTAAAAAACAATGTATATACCTTAATTTAAAAATACTTTTTTGCTAAAAAATGCTAGCCATCACCTGAGCCTTCAGAGAATTGTAATCTTTTTGCGATAATAACATCTAAGATCACTGATCACAGCTCACCATAACAAATATAAAAATAATGAATTAGTTTGATATATTTTGAGAATTCCCAAAATGTGACCCAGAAACATGAAGTGAGAAAATGTTGTTGGAAAAATGGCACTGATAGACTTGCTTGACACAGTGTCACCACAAACCTTTGATTTGTAAAAATACAATACCTGTGAAGCACAATAAAGTAAAGCACAATAAAACAAAGTATGCCTATATTGGATGACTAATAGCAGTGGCATAAGGGATGGGAGAAAGCATTTACAAGGTGAAAACTATTACAAGGTGCCTAGACTATATTTGAAGCTGGATAGTGTTCATTTAAGGTGGACTTATATTAGTTAAACATGTATATTGCAGCTCTAGGGAAAATATTAATATTTTTAAAGAAATACAATTGATATGATAAAAGAGAAGATAAAATGGAATTATATAATGTTTGATTAAAACCAGAGAAGGCAGAAAAAGAGAAGAAAATAAACAAAGAACAAATGTATATAAAATGGCTACAAAAATGATAGAAAATATTCCAATCATATTAACGATACACAAATTAAAAAGAAATTGTCAGAGTGGGTAAAAAATAAAGCTGCTGTCTATAAGAAACTTGCTTTATGCATAAAATCTCAAATAAGTTAAAAGTGAAGTGGTAGAGAAAAATTTACCATAGTAAAACTAATCAAAAGGAACCTGGATTAGCTATATCAATACCAGACAAAGAAGACTTCAGAACAAGAAAAATTATCAGAGATAGAGATAAGTATTATACAAGGATTGATTTTCCAAAAACACATTCCAATTCTAAGCATGTATGACCTAACAACAGAACATCAAAATACATAAGGCAAAAACTTTACATGCATCATTTCACTTAATTTTTACAACTTCAGAAGTTAAATATGATTACTTTAGATTGGATTCCTCTCAGAGAAGAGCTTTGGGTGTAAAAGATGATCACAAGAAGAATTGTGAGTGGGTTGGGAAGTGGGAAAAGGAAAAGAAGGGAAGGGTGCAATAATGAGCTTATTACTGTTATAGACAATGAAGACCGAAATCCTCAAGGACCCTCTGAAAGACTGTCTGAAGCACACCTCAGGACTGCCCTATGGGGTCAGGGGACAGCCAGGTATCTACCTGCTAACATCCACCATTGTTGTCTGAAGGTGTTTCCTGCATTTCCAACCTTCCCAGAGAGGAGGCAAGCACAGTGCCATGGCCAGAGAATACCTTGAGGCAGAGCAATGTGGGAAGGTGGGTATGTGAAATGTGTATAGGGAATATTTGGAGAGGCCAAGGAATTACAAGCATGGCACCAAGAGCATCTGATGCAACTGTTACTATTGTTCTTTTATAAATTAATAAAATGCCCAAGCGCACAAAGTTAGCAAGTGGAGGAACCAATATTTGAAGCCAGGCAGTCTGGCTCCAGAGTCTGTGTTATATTTTGAAATAAAGATGTAGTCAAAATTTCATCAGGGCTTCTAATGCAATTGACATGCCTCATTTTGAAGTAGTTATAAGAAATTAAGAACATACTAATTATATCATTTTGGAAAGTTAAATATCGTTCTAAAATGATGAGTTTTAATATTCAAAGTTTAAGTCTGAAATATTGGCTGCAGGATTTTGACAGGTGAAAGCTTATTTATTATTATCTTTTCAATCTCAAACATACCCTTTTTGCCAAGGAGGCAATACAGATCTTTACTCAACACTCATTCATTCCTCTAACTCATTCATTCATTTTTTTAATGTCCAGAAACTTCCTTTGTTCACTTAACCTCATGTGATTATTTTTCCACTCCAGTAAATACATATCCAGAGTATTTCTAATGGCTACAGAGCCCATTCAGATTGTTTCCAAGTTTCTAGTTATATAATTCCTATACTTTTTCATATGAATATTTGAAACAAATATTATAGGAAAGATTTTCTATGACGTGAAATGTCATAAAACAGATGTGACATTTACTTCACTTCTTAATTTGCTTTTTTGCAGGCGTTCTTGCAAGTTGTTTCTACAGCTTGAATGAGAGGTTCCAAAATGCTGCTCCTCAATCCCAAGTGTCTGGAGGCTCTGTCATCTGTTCTTCCTCCTGTAAACCCTACAGGGAACTTGCATAAATAAAAGAGAAAAAGTGTCGGTCTACTGAGGAGCCAGGAAATCTAAGCTTATTATCCAGTAGAGATAACTTGAAATTCCAGATTTAAAGGCAACTTTTTAAAGCTTAAATTAATAAAAACAATCCCCTTAGTGGGTCTCCCTTACCAAGTATAACAAAATTATCCCCTTCTTCTGAAGTACATCATGGTCTGATTCATTATCTTTCAGATGGGGTGAAAAAGGGGGAAGTAAATTGAATTTATAACTGCAGTGCAAGAAGAATATCTTCTGGTATTGCACTCAGAAGGAAATGGTATTGCACTCAGAAAGAACTGATAGACCCAGCAATGTTCAAGAGATTACATTTTTAGGAATCCCCTATGATCTCCATTGAAATTGAGAAATTGTAATGAAGCACAACACATATATATTGAGGACACACACCAAAATAATGGGGAGACTGGAATGTGATGAGGAAATCTCATTACTGGGCACCCCAGAATGTCCTGCACCCTGTTCCCAATTAAGCACACTACTGGACCCTGTCCTCATCCCACCCTATCCCCCCATACTAAAGAACACTGTACAAAGGACAATAAAGGCAAAGGGAAGTCAAATTAAGCTCCAGTAACTAGAAATTGGGCCCAACTCTAGTTTGGAACTCCAGTAACCTGGACTGAGGAGCAAACATTTTCTCTAAGCCAGTGAATTCTAATTTGTTTCATTTTTTTGTTGTTGAATTTTTGAATTTTATTTAATTTATATTTTTTATACAGCAGGTTCTTATTAGTTATCCATTTTATACATATTAGTGCATGTATGTCAATCCCAATCTCCCAATTTACTGACCATGAGTCTCAGATCTCTCAATAAATATAGAAGAAATAGCTGAATTCATTGGTCTTCTGTCATCAACATGGACCTTTAACTCAGAAGAAAAGAGAACTTCTTGGCCCTCCAGCCTTGACCTTAGTTGACAAACCACTACAAGGAAAGCAGGTCCTATCCTGTCTCCTGATAGACATGCTCCAAGGATGTTGACCTATGTCAGTGCTCCACTCAAGCTGAGTAAAAGAGAGAGAAGAGAGTGACAATGGCTGACATGCTCAAGAATTTTTAATCCCTTGGCAAATGTGAGAATAAGATTGGGGAAAAGGCAGAGAGGCTTCCAACTCCTGTCCCTGGAGGCAATGCCTAGAAAGGCATGTATTGCATTTTACAAACTGTTCTTATAATTTATTTGTTTCCCTGAATTCAGATGGGCATAGTGAGATAGGAACTTTTCTATAAATATATAAAGAAAATGACTGGTACTATTGATAATGAACAATCACATTTAAAGAAGACAAATTAGGGATTCGAACAACACTCTATATCAAATAGATCTAACAGACATACACAGAACATTCCATACAACAACAGTAGAGTACACATTCTTCTCAAGGCACATAGAATATTTTCTAGGATAGATCATACATGAGGCCACAAAAAGTCTTAGCAAATTAAAGATGATTGAAATCATACCAAGTATTTTTTTCTGACCAAACAATGTAAACTAGAAATCAATAGTAAAAGGGAAACTGGAAAATTCACAAATACATGGAAATTAAACAGCATTCTCTTGAACAATCAATGAATCAAAGAGGGAATTAAAGGAAAAATATTAAAAGTATCTTGAGACAAAAAAAAAAAAGGAAGCATTTGCACAGCAAAGGAAGCCATTGACAAAACAAAAAGATAACCTACTGAATGGAAGAAAATATTTGCAAATTACATATGTAGTAAGAGGTCAATATCCAACATATATAAACAGCTCATACAACTCAGCATCAGAAAACAAACCACCTAATTAAAAAAAAATGTGCAGAAGAATTCAATAGACATTTTTCCAAAGAGGAAAGGCAGATGGACAACATGCACAGGAAAAGATGCTCAACATTGCTAATCAGGGAAATGCAAATAAAAACCACAATGAGATATCATCTCACACCTGTCAGAATGGCTATCATCAAAAGAAAAAACATCATGGTGAGAATGTGGAGAAAAGGGAACCCATGTACACTGTTGGTGTGAATGTAAATTGGTGCAGCCACTGTGGGAAAACAGCATGGGGGGTTCCTCAAAAAACTAAAAACAGAACTACTATATGACCTAGCAATTCTAATCCTGGATATATATCCAAAAAAAAAAAAAAAGAAAACACTAATTTGAAAAGATACATGCACCCCAATGTTCACAGCAGCATTATTTACAATTGCCAAGATATGAAAGCCACCTAAGCTTCCATCAACAGAAGAATGGATAAAGATGATGTGGTATATACATACAATGGAATACTACTCAGCCATAAAAAATGAAATTTTGATATTTGCTACAACATGGATGGACTTGGAGGGTATTATGCTAAATAAAATATGTCAGAGAGACAAAAATGCATTAATATCACTTAATGTACAATCTGAAACATAAAACAAACTAGTAAATATAACAAAAAAGAAGCAAACTCACAGATACAGTGAACAAACTAGTGTTACCAATGGGGAGAGGGAAAGGGGGGAGGGGCAATATAGGGGTAGGTGAAAAAAAAAAGCCATTATGGGATTCTATGAAATCATATGTGTGAAATTTTTGAAAAATATAAAGCATTATAGAATTTAAAGAATCTTTCATTCAAAAAATAAAACAAAAAAGAAACCAAAAAAAAGAAAAAAAAAGGAAACATAACATACCAGAATTTATGGAATACAACAAAAGCAGTTCTGAGAGTAAAGTTTATTGCTATAAACAAATATACCAAAAAAAAATAGAAAGATCTCAAATAAACAACCTAATTTTACACCTAAAAGAACTAGAAAAAAAAAACTAAGCCCAAAGTTTGTAGAAAGAAGAAAATAATAAAGATTAGACCAGAAATAAATAAAATAAATCTAATAAAGATTAGACCAGAAATAAATAAAAATCCCATAGAAAATGGGATGTAGGAAGATGGAAAGAAAGTATGTCATTCCTACTGTAACAAGAAAAATCCAGGTAATTAACAACAACAACAAAAGTACCACTTATATTTGTATCTCTTCCAAAACAAGCCACTGGTCAATAGGTGGGGAAACCTGTTACCTTCAAGGTATAGGTGAAGATTTATTGCAAATTGAGGGAGAAAAAATTAAACCCTTTGCTCCTGTGGGAGAGGTAAAAACCATTCTAGGCCCCTGGCAATTAGATTACCTATTACTGGCAGAGGTGCAGGATTACTGACAAAGCTCCACCCTTATGTCCCAGGGATGGAGGACCAGCTGAATGCATTCTAGACTAGGTTATGGCAGTCCACCACAGGGGCTGCAGGTGCAGTTGTGGATAGAGATCCCCTTTCAGGGTCAAATACACAGGGAAGTCCTAGGCTGAAAGTGGCAAACAGGCTCCACCCTAAAGCCAAACTAACACTAGGGCAATAGGAAACCATAGCAACAACACATCTAACTCAGTTTAAGTTGTAACCAAATTGACTCAATCTCTTCTCCCTCCAACCTTGTAGGGCAATTAAATATGAGAAAAAATGGCTCTATAGTTACTCTCATTTTAATGGCTTTGGATATCATCTTTCTCTGTGTTGAAACAAATATTACTTTCCACCACTCCCTTTAGGTTCCATTTGTACAATGTTGAAGGACATGGGAAGAAAGCCATCTAGACATCTTGGGGAACTGCATTCCAGGCAGGTCCCTCACCAGGTCCCTTGCCTGGGGAACACTGTTTTCAATGTAATATGCACATATATATATATCTTTATTACATGTGCTTTTAACATTCTTTTACATGCATTATAGACTGGCTATCAAATCCATTCTCTTAAATAACAAGAAAAATTAAGGGCACTTAGCCAAAATTTAAACTTTTTTCTTTGAAAGACATTGTTAAGAATATAAAAAAAAAGTCACAGACTGAGCAAAAATATTGCTAAAAACAGATGTCTAATAAAGGACTTATGTCCAGAATGCATAAACAATTAACTCACATTTAATAATATGAAAACAAACAATCCAACTATAAATAGTACCAAAGATCTGAATACACACTTCATAAAAAGAGACATATGGATGTCAAAAAGTACACAAGATGAATACTAAAATTAAAAAAAAAATAAAATAAAATACCATTACACACTTTTGAGAATGGCAACAATCCTGGCCCCAAGGGTTGCTCGTGATGACAAAGAGTAGGTGGAGCAACGGGAACCCTCATTCATTGCTGGTGTGAATGCAAAATGGTGCAGCCACTTTGGAAAACAGTTTGCCAATTTCTTATAAAGTTAAGCACACACTATATGACTTAGCTATACCTCTTCTAAGTATTTTCCCAAGAAAAATAAAATCTTAGTTTATGTAAAACCTATATGCAAATGTTTATAGTGATTGTATTCACCTTGCCAAAAGCTGGAAGCATTGGAAATGTCTTTTAACTAGTGAATAATCCACTGTAAATTCATTCAAAGTAACACTACTCAACATTAAAAAGAGCAAACTACTGATATACACAACGTCATAGATGAATCTTGAATTCTTTATACTAAGGCTACATCCTGTAGGATTCCATTTATATGATATTCAAAAAAGGCAAAGCTATAGAATAGAATTCAGAGCAGTTGTTGGTAGGGACTGGAGGCAGGGGAAGGGGTTGATTAAAATGTGCACAAGAAAAGTTTGTCTATTTAAATTCACGTGTCCATAAAATTTTTGCTTTCAACAAAATAAGTTTTGTTGTATTAAGCAACCACATAGAGCTATGTTTCCCTGGCTTATGAAAGTAAGAATAAATTTATTTTGAATATACCTATACCTCTGTATATATTGTACAGATGACATTACTTGAATTAGGAAGAAAACCTTGAATGTGTGTTTGTTTTCTGCTAAATGTCTATGAATGTCTATGTATGATGAGTAGGAACAGAAAGAGGAGTGAAGGGAAAGGAGATAAGTGAGAAAATGAGAAATCCCATCCTTCTTCACTCCATCTGCTGGACTAAGTTTTAAAAATATACATTTATCTTTATTCCTCATTTGTAACTGTTTTTGTTAGGCTGAATCCCAGAATCTCTTTTAAATTATTTTTAAAGTAAAAAAGTAAATCTGCTTGTATTTATACTTTATGGAGGTGTTAAAATATTACACCAGAGATATAATTATTTTAGTACCCTATGATCCCATTTTTGTAGCGTATCAGAGTTAGAACTTGTATCCAAGCAGGCATTACTAAACACATTTTCATATCCTTAACTCACCTCCCTATAAAACCAGGAAGTATTCCTTCTCTTTCCTTTAAAAAATGCTCATAGAAGGAAACTTCCAGACTGAAAATAGTGCATGCTAGATGATGAGTTAGCATCCCAGCGATCTGCAGGAATACATGGCAGTCTACTGACAGATCAATTCATATTCATTCTCACTAAAGACCCAGATCATGGAATAGAAAATTGATTCAGTTGGGTCCTGAGTGACTCCAAAGTTGGTGATAACTAACAACATAAGAAATATTAAAATTTATTTAACTTGAAAAATTAGAGAAGCAGCCAGAAACATAGTAAAAAACATGAAAGTGGAGTAGAATAGATGATTTTTTAAAGATAATTCAATCATCCAACAAATATTTATTCTACATATCTCTAAACAATTTACCACACAATATGGTATGTAATTTCAAAATTACAGTCTTGAAACACCTGTAAAAATATAGATGAAAAAGACAACATGATAGATCCTCATAACTGACTAAAGAAAGAGTGGGAAGGAGAAGGGGTATTTCCTAGTAAGTTGATGAAGTAAAGTTTCAGGGAGAATAAAATTTGGCATTTGTATAGAATTTTAAACATGGGTAAGCTGTAGAGATGAGGGCGTAGTTTTCCAGATCTTTAGATCTCTTATCAGTACAAGAATGTGGAAAAGGGGAAAAGCAAAGAAATTAAGATGGATTATGTATAGTTTAGAGATAGGAACATAGGTTTAAGATTCCTGAACCTGGGTTCTAGTTCTGAGTTTTCCAGTACCTTGTGCTTTGATCCTGGACAAGTTAATTGATTTTTGTGCCTCAGTTTCCTTATCTGTCATATTAAAGCAGAAGGCCAAATTATCTCTGAGGTCTTTCTCCAATTCCACATTATATACTGTTTTAAATCCAATATTCAATGTTCATTGTGAATGTGAAAATGTTCCCACCACAAGAATTCTTTGTATCCATGCTGTAGTAATCACATCTACATGGCTATCATCCATCAATGTGGTCCCATCACCTGTGCCAGCTGAGACCAAATTTTCTAGAATAGCCTGGGAAAAATACAAGAATAAGCTTGCTCAGGCCACTGGAATTAAAAGAGGATTCTGGGGAAAGCATTCCCGCTAATTGACAGAAGCAAAATCCCCATGAAAAATGTTGGTGTTTGTTTAGTTCAAGTTTCCTTTTTATTAAACTTTTTATTTTTAGGTAAACATAGATTTGCATGGATTTGTAAAAATTACTACAGAGAGGCCCTGGGTACTCTTTATCCAGTTTACTCAAATGATAACATCTTGCAAAATTATAGCACAATATCACAACCAAGATATTAGCATTTATACAGTCAAGGTACAGAAAATTTGCATCACCAGAAGGCTCTATTGTGTTGCCCTTTTATAGCCAACCACACCCAAGTCCTTGACCCTGGCAACCACTAATCTGTACTCCACTTCTAAATATTATTTCAAAATTTTTATATCAGTAGAATCATACATTGTATAACCTTTTTGAAATGGCTTTTTCACTCACCACATTTCCCTAGAGTTTCATCTAAATGATTACATGTATCAATAACTCATTCATTTTTAATCCTGAATAGTGTTTCCTGGTATAGATCTATGACAATTGTTTCACCATTCACCCACCGAATGACATTTGGGCTGTTTCCAGTTTCTGAGTATTATGCATAAAACTACTATAAATATTTGTGTACTGATTTTTGAGTGAGCATAAGTCTTTATTTTTCTAATATAAATGCCCAAGAGTGCAATTACAAGGTTATATGGTAATCACATATTTATTTTTGTAAGAAAATGTCAAGCTATTTTCTAGAGTGCCTATATGGTTTTACATTCCCACCAGCAACGTGAGTGGCCCAGTTTCTTTGTATCTTTGCCAGAAGTTGGCATTATCACTATTTTTTTTATGTTAGCCATTCTTATAGATGTATAGTGATATCTCATTGTAGTTTAAATTTGCATTTCCCTGATGGCTAATAATGTTGAACTTCTTGTTATATGCTATTTGCCATCTGTGCATCCTCTTTGGAGGATATACTCCTACTTCATTCTTCACTTTCAAGATTGTTTTAGCTATTCCAGAACTTGTGCTTTTCGATATAAATTTTATAATCAGATTATCTATGTCTACAAAAATCCTTGCTGGGATTTCAATAAGACTGTGTTAAAAATTAGGTTGATTTGGGGAAAATTGACATTTTTACTACGTTGAGTCCTCCAATCCATTAACATAGCATGTTTCTCCATTTATTTAGGTATTTGATTTCTTTCATTAGCATTTTGTCATAATCAGCATACAGATCTGTACTTGTTTTGTTACGTGTATCCCTAAGTAATTCATTAATTTTGGAGTAATTGAAATGGTGTTGTCTTCAGTTTCAGTTTTTACATGTTTATTGTTAGTCTATTGTGTCAGCAAAAATTCAGTTAACTGTCAAGTTAAGAAGAAAAAGGGAATTTTATTTGAGCCAAACTGAGGATTATAACCCAGGAAGCAGATTCTCAGAAAGCCCTGAGAACTGTTCCACCTGTTAGAAGTCAAAGGCACAGTCATATACATATGTCCTTTTCAAGACAAAGGATCATACATCAAAATGACATACTGATATTTTAGTTAAAGTTCACCAAGAATACATAGTCCAGGTAAACATATACAAAGGGAGAAGCAAGTCACCATGACCTCCTACAGAGTTGGGAAAGAACACTATTTTTTTAAAGAAGTTACAGTGCTAGTGTCAGAAGAAAAAAAAAAATTATCTTTACAGTCAACAGGCACTCCCAACTTTGAGGAGCTCTGGTTAATGTGTAATGAGGATGCACACCGCACAGTAGGGAGGGAGGGAGGAGACCCAAACAAACACACGGAGAGAATTCTATGTTTTCCCTGTCCAGCTTTAAAATATAAATTTTACTTCATCAATAGAATTCAAATGATTTTTGTGTGTTCATCTTGTATCCAGTGAGAATACTTGAATTCACTTGTTAGTTCTAAGAGGTTTTTTGTTTTTGTTTTTGTAGATTCCTTGGGATTTTGTACATAGACAATCATGTCACCTGCAAAGAGGGAAGTTTTATTTCTTCTCTTCCAATCTGTATTCCTTTTACTTCCTTTCTTTCCTTATTGTGCTTTCAACAATTCCTAGTACTATGTTTAATAAGAGAGGTGAGAATGAAAATTCTTTCTTTCTTTCTGATCTTAGGGGTAAGCGTCAGCCTTTTACCATTATTAATGATGTTACTGTAGGGATTTTTGTAGATGCTCATTAACAATTTGAGATCATCCTACCTTTGTTTCTAAGTTGATGAGAGTTTTTTTTATCATGAATGAATATTTCATTTTGTCAAAATTTTTCTGTGTCTGCTGATATGATCTTATAATTGTTCTTCTGTAGTCTGCTGGATTACATTGATTCTTTTCTTTTGATCTGGTGGATACATTGATTGATTTTTGGATGTTGAACCAGCCTTCTATAACTGGAACAAATACCACTTGGTTATGAGGTATATCTATATATAGATATAGATATAGATATGTATGTATTTTATATATACATTGCTAGATTCAGCAATTTTGTTGAGGGTTTTTGCATCTAAATTCATGAGACATATTTATCTGTTTTCTATTATATCTTTTTGTCCTTTTTTTCTTAGATGGTGATATTGGTGTTGTAAAATGAGTTGGCAAGTGTTCGCTTTTCTCCTGTTTTCTGGATGCATTGTGTAAAAATCATATTAATTCTTTACTTTTAGTAGAATTATCCAATGAAACCACTTGGGCAGAATATCTTTTCTTGGAGAGATTTTAAATTATTAATTTAATTGTCTTATGGATTTCACAATGATCTTTTTTATATTTGGTGAGTTGTGGTAGTTTGCACTTTTTGAGAAGTTGTCCCGTTTCACTGTGTTTGTCAAATTTAAGTGTGTTGAGTTTTTGGTGGTATTCCCTCATCCTTTTGAGATCTACCTGTACTAATATCCCCTGTTTCATTTCTAATATCAGTCATTTGTATCTTCTTTCTTTTTTTCTTTGTCAGTCTCGTTAGAGGTTTGCAGATTTTTCGGGATATTTTCAAAGAACCAGATTTTTGTTTCATTAGCTTACTCTATTTTACTTATTTTCAATTTCATTGATATTTACTTTTATCTTTATTACAAGTTTACTTTGTTTTATTATGCTTTGCTTTATTACACTTTGCAGATATTGTGTTTTTTACAAACTGAAGGTTTGTGGCAACACTGCATTGAGCAAATCTATTGGCACAATTTTTCCAACAGCATTTGTTCACTTTGTGTCTCTGTGTCACATTTTAGTAATTCTTGCAATATTTCAAACCCTTCACTAGCAAAAAGATTACAACTCTCTGAAGGCTTAGATCATGGTTAGCATTTTTAGCAATAAAGTATATTTAGATTCAGGTATGTACATTGGTTTTTTAGACATAATGTTATTCACACTTAATAGACTACTGTATAGTGTAAACATATCTTTTATAGGCACTGAGAAACCAAAAAATTTGTGTGACTTGCTTTATTGTGATATTTGCTTTATTGCAGAGGTCTGGAACCAAACTCACAATATCTCCAAGGTATGCCTGTACTTCCTTCCTTCTACATGCTTTAGATTTATTTCACTTTTCTTATTCTAGTTTCCTGCATTAAAAACTTCCCTGATTGATTGGAGATCTTTCCTCTTCTCCAGTGAAAATATGTGTGCTATAAATTTTCCTCTCATTCCTGCTTTAGCTGCACTCACATATTTTGAAATGTTGTATTTTTATTTTCATTCAAGTTTGTTTTTAAAATTTCCTTTGAAACCTCCTCTTTAACTCATGTATTATTTAAAATTGCGTTGTTTGCTTTCCAAAGTTTTTAGTTTTGTATTTTGTTCTATTGTTAACTTCTATTGTTAATTCTATTCATTGTACACTCTATACAATGTATGATAAGTATGATTTCAACCCTTTTGAATTTGATTTTTTTTTTTTTTTAATTTTCCAGGATGTGAGCTATTTTGGTGAAGGTTGAACACTTGAAAAAAATACACACACACACACACACTGCTGTTATTGGGTGAGAGTTCCATATGTATCAATTATGTCCTTTGGCTGAGTGTGTTGTTCAGATCTATATTAGTGTTCAATATTTCTATTAATTGCTTTGAGTGGCTTGAATAAGTCTCTACACATAATCGTGAGTGTGTTTATTTCTCCTCTCTGTTTTATCAGTGGTTCCTTCTTGTATTGTGAGGCTTTGTTGTTTGGTGACTACATATTTATGATTTTCATGGAGACAGATAGATAGATGCTAGTTGATAGATAGATAGAGAGATGATATATAAATATATATATATATATATATATATATATATATATATATATATACACACTATAGTAGTGAACCTGTTCATTTCTAATATTTTTCTTTGCTCTGAAATATAACTTATTTCATATTAAGATAACTACTCTTATGTGCTTTTTGTTTAATGTATCCATAATATAGTTTCCTATCCTTTTATTTTCAACCTAACTTAGTCCTTGTACTTAAAGCGAGTTTATCTGTAAACAGCATATTGCTGGACCATTTTTATACACTCAGTCAATCTCTTCTTTAATTGCTATATTTATCCCATTCACACATAGGGTAATTATTGATAGGCTATGACTTTAGTCTGCTATTGTATTATTTATCTCCTGTTTGTTACTTCTGTCTCTGTTTCCTTTTTCTTCCCTTTCTGTGAGTTATGTAAAGATGTTTTTAGGATTCTGTCTTAATGTATTTATAGTGTTTTTGTGTGTATCTCTTTGGGTAGTTTTTGTAGCAGTTACTCTGAATATTACAATATATCTATGTGTACACACAAGCACACACTGGTATTAAGTTTACTACTTTGAGTCCAGCATGGACACCTTACTTCCATTTAGATTCCTTTACTCTTCATAATTTTAAATATAATCATCTTAAGTAATCCTTCATTCATTGAGCACCACATCAGGTAATATAATTTTTCTTCAACCATAAAATATGATTTAAGAAATTCAGGAGAAAAGCTTATTTTATATTTATCTTTTTCCTTCAGGACTGAGAGAAAGTATCATTTCCTTCTGGCATCCATGATTTCAGATGAGAAATCTATAGACATTTGAATTGGTATTCCCATATAGGTATTGTGCCATTTTTCTCTGGCTGTTGTCAGAGATTTTCTTTGTCTTTAATTTTAAAGGTTTTAATTATGATGTCTCTATTTGGATCTAGGAAATAGCTCATTTGGATCTTACTCAGCTTCTTGAATCTATAGGTTTATCATTGTCCAAATTGGGGGAAACTTTAGCCATTGTTTCATGGGATACTTTTTCAGTTCCATTCTCTCTTTTCTCTCTTTCTTGTCCTTTGGTAATACAAATGTTAACTCTTTTGTTATTGCTTTTTCTCTGTTCGTTGGATCAATTCTATGAATATGCACTCAAGTTCACTGAATTTATTCTGTCGACTCTCCACTCTACTGTTGAGACCATCCATAAGTTGTTTTTATGTTTGTTTGTTTGTTTTTTAAATTTTGGTGCTTGTATTTTTCAGGTCTATAGTTACATTTAGTTCTTTTTAGCATCTATTTCTTTGTTCAAGTTTCCTATTTTTTCACTTGTTTCAAGAGAATTTTTAATAGCTTCTTAAAGCATTTTTCATGATAGTTGTTTAAAAATTTTTTTCAGATAATTTCAACATTTGATTTACCTTAGTATTGTATCTGTTGATTGTCTTTTCTCATGTTGTGATTTTCCTGGTTCTTGGTGTAATGAGAGATTGCTCCATCATACATTCACATTTGGGGCGTTATATTAAGACACTCTATTTTGTTAATATTTTAAGGAGCAGTCCTGTTGAAGTATAGCCGTAAGGCTATCTGGTGTGCATATCCAGCTTTCTGTTGCCTTCTGTGGGAAACACCCCACTGAAATAGGGACACTGACTCACACTAGTTCGTTCAGCTAGTGAGGTGAAAGTTCAACTTTTGTCATTGAGCTCCAGTGACAAGAGGGAAGGGCATAAGAGGAATGTCAACTACCCCACCTGCTTTGAACCTCCTATTCTGCCTTCTTGGTGCAGGGTGGGAGTGGAAGCTCAGTTGTTCACTAGCTCTCACTGACACCAGATTGGGAGAAACAGGAGTGCAAACTGGTCCAGTTGCACATGGCCTAGTTCTGTTCTGTCCCTGCCCAGTGTGCATGGAATTTTGTTCCCACTGGGACTTGCTGACACCAGTATGTGGGGAAGGTGGATTATTTACCAACCCCAACTTGCACCACCTTGTCCAGTCCTATTAATGTCAGGTAAGAAGGATGCTCAGCCCTCATCTGGTCCCTGATGTCACCAGGGAGTGGGGATATGGGGATGGGGTATGAATTCTGGTGTTGACTAGAACTGCCTCAAAATGTCTTGATAAATCTCCTTGCTGGTGGGTGGGGTGGAATCTCAGCTTGCCTCTGGACCCTGCTAACACTGCCCTGCTGAGGGAAAAAGAACAACTCCTGTCTCTGTTAGAAGAAGAATGAATGATCTGCTCCCTGCTGCATCTTTGAACACCACTGTATGCCTGGCAGAAGAATCAGAGTACCACTTGCTCCCATGGGACTTGGCTGGGGTAGAAGATCAACTTCCTGAAAGGTCAACTTCATGAAACTACAGAGCTAGAGGTATGTTTTCTGTTGGTGTTTGGCTGGCGTTTGACAGGAATTGCAAACAAGTTTTCTGTTGTTAGGCCATCCTTTTCTCACTCCTTTGGCTGGGGGAAACAGGCTTTTCTTGGAGCTTTCTTGCCTATGCCTTTTGGAGGTTCCATGTTGATGGTTTCTGCAGAACGCTGTCTGGGATATATGGGAACCAATAAGGAAGCTGAGGGAACTCACCGTTGTGTAGTTTTCAAGTTCAGAATTTCCTAGACTGTCCACCTTCTTCTTTCCACCTCTCAGAGTCTGCTTGTGCTTGTTCTTGTGTTAAGTCCAAGATTGTATAGCTGTAAGAGGAGGACCTATGAGGAATAGGACTACTATATCTTGGTGGAATTGAAGTATTTCTTTTTCAACTACGTCATCATTACTTTTCCTGTGAATGGAAAGGAATTCGGCATAACTCACAGTATTCACTAAGAAATAGAAAAAAAGATTATTGGTTAATTCCTAAAGTTGATCACTAATCAGAATATGAGAAAGAGCAAAAAGGTCACAGCTAGAGCAATGGGATATTACTACCCCTTCCAATTTTGATCGCATTTCTTCAGTTAACATGCTTAAAACATAAATTTAGCCTTTGTACTGGAGAAGAAATTATACTATTATGTTCTGAATACCATCTAAATGCACAAACAATGGGATTCAGAGATGGTTTAAGCCATCTAAAGTATACACTTGATATTAAAATCACAACATGACTAATTCTGTTATCAAAGATCAAATTTTAATCTTCATCCATTATTAGCTTCTTTCTTTCTCCTTACCCTCTTGGTTCTAATAAAACTCTAAGCTCAATTAACTTTTTAGAATGCTTAGAATACTTCTTATATCCCTTTCTTTATTTCAATTATTCTCATTCCCTAGGGGTATAAACTTCATCAAGCAGCAAATGGTACCACTCTCTTCCACATGGTTTGTGCAGGTGGAGGTAGAAGCAGAGATAAACAGTTTTACAACCTGTTAAACTATTTCAAGCACCTGCTTTGTGCCTGGCAGTGTTCGACTAGCTAGGGATTCAGCAAAGGACAAGGCGTGCCATGTTTACTGCTCTTACAGAATTTGTATTTAATTAAGAAGAAGAGGTAAAAATCAAATGAACAATAAAAGTATCAGATAGCTCTAAGTGTACAGTGTTAAAATAGGGTAGTGTGTTGGAGATCTTCTGGAAGGTTACTTTTGATTGAACAGTCAAGAAAGGGATCTCTAAGGAACTGTGATCCAAGTTGACAGCTAAATGACAAAAATGTAAATATACCTGGGAGACCAGCTATTTGTTTATTTATTTATTCATTTAATTTATTTATTTTTAACTTTTTATTGATGTATAGTTGATTTACAATGTGTTAATTTCAGCTGTACAGCAAAGTGATTCATATATATATATATATATGCATTCTTTTTTATATATATTCTTTTTTCATTACGGTTTAATCATAGGATATTGAATATAGTTCTCTGTGCTATACAGTAGGACCTTATTGTTTATCCATTCTATATGTAATAGCTTGCATCTGCTAACCCCAACCTCCCATTCCATCCCTCCCCCACCCTCTCCCCCTTGGCAACCACAAGTCTGTTCTTATGTCTGTGAGTCTGTTTTTGTTTTGTAGATAGGTTCATTTGTGTCATATTTTAGATTCCACATATTAGTGATATCATATGGTATTTGTCTTTCTCTTTCTGACTTACTTTACTTAGTATGATAATCTCTAGCTGCATCCATGTTACTGCAAATGGCATTATTTCATTCTTTTTTATGGCTGAGCAGTATTCCTTTGTATATATACATACCACATCTTCTTTACCCATTCATTTGTCAATGGACATTTAGGTTGTTTCCATATCTTGGCTATTGTGAAAAGTGCTGCTATGACTATAGGGGTGCATATATCTTTTTGAATTAATGTTTTTTCTGGATATATGCACAAGAGTGGGATTGCTGGATCAAATGGTAATTTTATTTTTAGTTTTTTGAGGAACCTCCATACTGTTTTCCATAGTGGTTGTACCAACTTACATTCCCACCAACAGTGTAGGAGTGTTCCCCTTTCTCCACATCCTCCCCAGCATTTGTTATTAGTAGAGTTTTTAATTATGGCCCTTTTGACTAGTGTGAGGTGGTACCTCATTGTAGTTTTGATTTGCATTTGTCTAATAATTAGTGATGTTGAGCATCTTTTCATGTGCCTATTGGCCATCTGTATTTCTTCTTTGGAGAAATGTCTATTTAAGTCTTCTGCCCATTTTTTGATTGGGTTGTTTTGTTGTTGTTGAGTTGTATGAGCTGTTTGTTTATTTTGGAGATTAAGCCCTTGTGGGTTACATTGTTTGCAAATATCTTCTCCCATTTTGTAGGCTGTCTTTTCATTTTGTTCATGGTTTCCTTTGCTGTGCAAAAGCTTGTAAGTTTGATTAGGTCCCACTTGTTTATTTTTGTTTTTATTTCTTTTGCCCTGGGAGACCTTCCTAAGAAAACATTTGTACAATTTATGTCAGAGAATGTTTTGCATATTGTCTCTTTTTGGAGTTTCATGGTGTCAAGTCTTATGTTTAAGTCTTTAAGCCATTTTGAGTTTATTTTTGTGTATGGTGAGAGGGTGTGTTCTAACTTCATTGATTTACATGCAGCTATCCAACTTTCCCAATAACACTTGCTGAAGAGACTTTTCCCCTTTATATATTCTTGCCTAGGATGCCATTTAGAGTAAAAAGGAAAGCTAGAACAAAGGCCTTAAGGCAAGGGTGGGTTGGCATGTTCAATGGAGTTAAAGAAAGAAAGTGTTTCTCACATGTCTTGGAAAAAGCAGTGAGGGTACGTAATGAGGTTAAAGAAAAGTCAGGTACCAATTCATGTAGAGGAACAATAATATTGATTTCAGATTTTATTTGAAGACAATTGACAGCTACCGAAAAAGTTGATCAGGGAGTTATACCACTTAGTTATTTTAAAACTCTCTCCTGCTCCATTGTGGATTATACAGGTAAGCAAATGTTATTCTAAGAGTTCTGGTGAGAGAAGATGGCAGCTGGGACTAGGATGGTGGTAATGGAGTTGGAGACAAATGTAATGGGATGGATTTGCTGGCAAACTAGATGTGTAGAATGAAGAGAGAAGAATTAAGATATAGCATACATCTCAAATAGATTCTGAAGGGGTTCTTCTTATGCTTCTATGTCTGTCTAGGATGCCACTAATTTTCTTTCCTCATGTTCCTCCTAGAGGGAGGGGATTCCCACTACACTCTACAGGAGGAAACCCACCTTCTCTCCACTTTCTTTCTCTTGGATTGATCTGATTGGTGAGTTGAGAAGGAACTACCTTAGTTCAAGACCTCTTGGGCTCCCTGTTCTGAGAGCCAGCTCTCCTCTGCTTCTTCGCTCTGCAGCAAAGACCGGTAGTTCTCTATCTGTGTGTATTGAGTGCATTTGTTTAAGCCCAGCTGTTTGAAAATATAAAACCACCCTTTCCTTTTAATAGCATGTTTATCAGGAATAAGACTGATGGTTTGATCTCAAGGTGTCTCTCTTGTGTTCTATATTTCAATTGGCCCCAAACTAATAAGGGAAGACATTATTATTTGTTGCTCCCCCAATTCAGTACATTAGTTTTCTGCCCAAGACTGTTAATAAATTGGAAAAAACTTGCATCTGTGCAGAGACTAATACATGCTGATATATTACAGATTCTTTAAAGGGAGATTGTTCTTGCTTGGCTAACAGTATGTGGGGAATTCTTTTTCCAATCAATAGTGTTTTTAGGTAAAACAAAGAACACATGATTAGAAAGGTTACTAATGGAGAAAATGTCTTGTTTTTGAACCAATGCATTTTTTTCACTTTCTTGAGTAATGCAAATGTAGTACAAATTTTCGTAGTCTTCAAAAAAATATAACAGATAAACATTATGAAAATAAAGAAAAATTCATAAGATTTCTCTAAAATGTCATCACTTTAACCTAATCATTTTTCCAATCTCTTTATTCTTTTATCCAGATAAATATTTTTCTGGATGTGTCTAAGAAATATAATTGAGAATGGGGAAACATTATCTGAAGATAATGACCCACAGAGAATTGTAATAGCCTACAGAGTATCATGTAATAGAATTTCCAGAAATTACATAATGACAAGGCAAACTATAAAAATAATATCATGCTTTAAAATTTTGCTAACTAATTTTGAGTTGGAAAGCATAACCATGATAACAATGAAGTACTGGGACTATAAAAATTATTCTATTTCTTGAATATTAATTGTACCATGGTTGGTGTGTCAGGAAAACTCAGTTTCTGTAAACATTACTGGGCTAATCTGAGATTAGAAGACTTCTTGTGTCATGAAGCATGTGGCTTGACAGCACTAGATAGCCTTACCTCCATGGGTGAGGAAAGGGGTTTGGACATCTCTCTGTGACAACATTTCTTTCACCTGCAGACATAGGGTCTCAGTGAATTTCCCTAAGGAGAGTTCAGCATAGTAGCTGGAGCCACTCTACCCCACAAGGCCATGTCTATTATTACAAAAAAGAAAAAAAAAAAGTGTTAAGGAGAAGGAACACATGGACATCTGTTTGTGTTTTAGACATAATGAAGATTTTTGCATGTTTGCAACTTTGTTAGAGAAAAGAGAGAATCTGACTCTTGGTGACACAAATAAGACAGTAAGTATCTATAAACTATGTTTTCCAGAATCCCCTTGCTGGCATGGTTCTGGGTTAGAGTCAGCTATTGAAAGAGAATTGTGTGAGATTTGTAAAGTGGAGATGAAGACGAAGCCAGGATTCTTGGGGGACAGTTGCAACCAGGTAGGTGAGAGTTGTGAGGTTGCCGCTGCCTCCATGTGACCTTGTGAAACACCGACATTGGTGCTGTGAGGTGATAGGAGTGGCTGTGTAGTCCATAATCAGTGCTTCCCGGCTGGTCCAGTTGCTGTGGAAGCCTCTATTTCTCTGTGTTAAAATCCTTTTGTTGTTGGGCCAAAACACGTCTCTAAAGAAAAGAATTATTTCTGAAGTGTATACACTGAAGACATTTCAATATGATAGATGTATCTGAAATTTTCATTGCATGTGATATTATATTGTTCTAAGAAAAGGACATAATTGAATAATGGTTGAAAGATTTTTCTATAAATTTTGAGTAGCAGCTCCTTAAATGGACTGAATGATCATATGTGATTTAGAGATAGTTTTTATATCTTGTTCCCTGAAAAATGGTTTACAAAGTGATCTAGTGAAACTGTTTCTTCAATTGGATGTTGTCATGATTACTACCATTTTCACATATTACTACTCTGAAATAATTTCTCCTCTAGGAATTGGATCCTTCTGCTTTCAGATGAACTGAGACCATTCAATGGAAAACCTCAGTAGGAACCTGACTTCTCAGAAGTAACCCCACCAATGCTGTTTCTCTTCTGTTCTCGTTCTGTTTATTGTGTGGAATATGTTACAGGGTTCTCTGTTGCAGATGCTTCTGACCTCCATGGTTTCCCAAACTTTTTCCCTCCAATCGCACAGATGGAAATTAAAAACACAAGTTCAAAAGCATACTGAATGTCCATGAGATTCTTTATGGTTTATTTATTTCTCTTAGAATGCAGTATGTTTTATGCAGAAATACCAATGTGTTTTATTTCTGGTGCTAGCTCAGACTTCTCCAGGGATGATATTCAATGTATGTTATATGTCCCATATTCCCTCTCTGCCATCTGGAGAACTGTAAGTCCCAAAACATATTGAGCTCCAAGGGTTTGGAGTTGTTACATAGGAGCAAAGTAGAATGGATGTGGGCATGTTTATATGAGGCTTATGAAACTAATTATTAATTTTTCTTAAAGGTATAATAAAAATAAAATAGAAAGCAGTAGGGAATAAACTTACTATCAAAGTTCTATAAGAGCTTTAAGTAAATTAGTTTCAAAGTTTTTAAACTTAAGTTTGCTTTCCATGGATGCAACTTTTAAATATCAAGTTCTATCCTTCCAATGGCAACATGTATTTCAGATCAATACTTTTCAAAAATTTTTTATTTAACTACTTGTAAATTCACAAGCAGTTGTAAGAAATAAAGCAGAGACTTCTCATATAGTCTAATTCAGTTTCCCACAGTGGTAATATTTAGCAAAATTATAGCACAATATCACAACAAAGATGTTGACATTCATCAATCCACCAATCATTTCAGATTTCCCCAGTTGTACGTGGACTCATTGTATGTGTTTGTAGGGCTGGAGAGCATAGTGTAGGCACCATAAAAGTCAACATACTGAACAGTTCCATCACTGCAAGCAACCTCCGTATTGCCCTTTTATAACCACATAAACTTCCTCCTGACACATATAGAGACCCTGTAAACCATTCATCAACAGATTTCTATTTCTAAAATTTTGTTATTTCAAAATCATTATATGAATGAAATCATACAGTAAGAAATTTTTTGAAGTGGCTGTTTCCACTTGCCATAGTTCCCTGGAGAACCATCCAAGTTGTTGCATGTATCAGTATTCTGTTCCTTTTAATTGTTGTATTCCAAGGTACAAATGTATGACATCTGGCTAATCATTCACCTGGTGAAGGATATTTGGGGTGTCTCTGGAGTGGGGCTATTATAAACAAATATGATACAAATATTTATGTATAGACTTTTCTGTGAACATAAGTTTTCATTTCTCTGGGGTAAATGCTTAAGAATGCAACTGGTGAGCTGTATGATAATTGCAAGTTTAATTTTATAAGAAATTACCAAACTGTTTTCCAGAGTGGCTATAACATTTACCTTTCCCACCAATATGTATGAGTGATCTTGTGTCTCTGCAATCTAACCAACATTTTGTGTTTATTAGTACCATACTTTTTTGCTTTTAAATAATTTTATTTAAATAATTTTATTTTTATTTATTTATTTATTATTTAAATAAATTATTTATTTAAATAATGTTTTTTGCTTTTAAATAATTTTATTGAGTTCAAAATACACTTAAGCTCTAGAAATTTGACATGCATATGGTCACTTCACTTTCATTACCAAATAACGTTGAGAACCTGGTTTTTATGTGAGGTATATATTCTTAAGACCCTTAAAATCCAGCATGGAACTTTTACTAACATTCAGTATATCAATTTATCCAATAGTTAGACACATGATAAATGTTTAAAATCTAGTATTTAAACAAATGTGACTCCCTATACTAGACCACAACTCCTAGAAACTCTGTTGCCAAATGTTGTCAAGGGCAAGAAGAAAAGTATTTATTTTCTCCCTCTGAACCTTTACGGATATCCTGAGTGGAGTGATACTTGAGTGTTGGTAAACTGATGTCTGAATAAATTTATCAATTTGGTCATGAGGTATTCTTTTTTAAAAAATTTCTTACAGTTTTACTGAGATATAATTGATATACAGCACTGTATAAGTTTAAGGTATACAACATAATTATTTGATTTACATACATCACAAAATGATTATCACAGTAAGTTCAATGAGCATCTATCATCTCATACAATATTAAAGAAAAGGAAAAAATATATTTCCTTTTGGTGAGAACTCTTAGGATTTACTCTTAAGAACTTTCATATATAACATACAGCAGTGTTAATTATACTTACCATGCTATGCATTACAACCCTGGTACTTATTTATCTTATGACTGGAAGTTTGTACCTTTTGACTGCCTTCATCCAATTCCCCTCCCCCCACCACCCACCTCAGGTAAACATAAATCTTTCTTTTTCTGAGCTTGTTTACTTATTCATTTGTTTGTTTTTGAAGTATAATTGACCTATAACATCGAGTCAGTTCCTGTTATGTAACATAGTGATTTGATATTTCTATACATTTCAAAATGATCACCACAATAAGTCTAGTTACCATGTCACCATACAAAGATATTACATAGTTATTGACTATAGTCCCCGCACTATACACTTCATATCCATGACTTATTTATTTTGCAGTAGGAAGTCTGTACCTCTTAATCGCCCTTACCTATTTCTCTCATATCCATACACTCTTCTCCAGCAACCATTGTTTGTTTTCCATCTGTAACTCTGTTTCTGTTTTGTTGTTTTTGTTCTTTTGTTTTGTGTTTTAGATTCCCCTATAGGTGAAATCATACAATATTTGTCTTTCTCTGTCTGACTTATTCCACTTATCATATTATTCTCTAGGTTCATCTATGTTGCCCCAAAAGGCAAGATTTCATTCTTTCTTATGACTGAGTAATATTCCATATATATATATATATATATATATATTCTTTATCCATTCATCCATTGATAGGCACTTAGGTTGCTTCCATATCTTGGCTATTGTAAATGATGCTGCAATGAATATAAGGGTGCATATATATTTTCTAATTAGTGTTTCTGTTTTCTTGGGAGAAATATCCAGGAGTATTTATTCAAAGAATTGTTGGAACATATGGTAGTTGTATTTTTAATATTTTGAGAAATCTCCATACTTTTTTCCATAGTGGCTACAACAATTTACATACCCACCAATAGTGCATAAGAGTTCCCTTTTCTCCATGTTCTCACCAACACTTGGTATTTGTTGTCTTTTTTATAATAGCCATTCTGACTGATGTGAAATGATGTCTCATTGCGGTTTTGACTTGCATTTCCCTGATGATTAGTGATCATGAGCATCTTTTCATGTGCCTGTTGGCCATCTGTATGCTTCTCTGGCAAAATGTCTATACAATTCCTCTGCCCATTTTCTAACCAGTTTTTTTTTTTTTTATGTTGAGATGTATGAGTTATTTGTATATTTTGGGTATTAATCCCTTGAATATATCATTTGCAAATATGTTCTCCCATTCAGTAGGTGGAGTTTTCATTTTGTCGATAGTTTCCTTTGCTCTGCAAAAGCTTTCTAGTCTCATTTGTTTATATTTTGTTTTATTTCCCTTGACTGAGGAGATATATCCAAAAAAAAAATCACTAAGACAGATGTTAAAGAGCTCACTGTCTATGTATTTTTCTGGAAACTTTTAGTTTCAGGTCTTACACTTATGACCTTAATTCATTTTAATTATTTTTCTGCATGGTGTCAGAGAGTAGTCCAGTTTGATTCTTTTTGCATGTAGCTGTTCAGCTTTCCCAACACCATTAATTGAAGAGTATATCCTTTCCACACTGTAATTCTTGCCTCCATTGTCATAGATTAATTTCTTATATAAGTGTGGGTTTATTACTGGGCTCTCTATTCTGTTCCATTGATCTATGTGTCTGTTTTGGGGCCAATATTACTGTTTTGATTGCTGCAGCCTTGTAGAGTAGTTTGAAAGCAGGAAGCATATAGCTGTAGCTTTGTTCTTCTTTCTCAAAATTGTTTTCATTATTCTGGGTTTGTGTGTTTCCATACATATTTTAGAATTATTTGTTCTAGTGCTGTGAAAAATGCCATTGGTATTTTCATAGTGATTGCACTGAATCTGTGTATTGCCTTGGGTAGTATAGTCATTTTAATGATGTTGATTGTTCCAATCCATGAGCACAGTATGTCCTTCCATCTGTTTTTGTTGTCTTAAATTTCTTTCATCAGTGTCATTAGTTTTATGAGTACAGGCCTCTTACCTCCTTAGGTAGGTTTATTCCAAGGTATTTTATTATTTTTGATGTAATATAAATGGGGTTGTTTCCTTAATTTATATTTCTGATAGTTTGTTGCTGGTGTATAGAAATGCAAGCGATTTCTGTATATTAATTTCGTATCCTGCAACTTCACCTAATTTGGTAATGAGCTCTAGTAGTTTTCTGGTGGTGTCTTTAGGATTTTCTACATGTAGTTTCATGTCATCTGCAAACAGTGACAGTTTTACTTCTTCCTTTGCAATTTAGATTCATTTTATTTCTTTTTCTTGTCTGATTGCTGTGGCTAGGACTTTCAATATATTTTGAATAAAAGCTGTGACAGTGGGCATCCTTGTATTATTCCTGACCTTAGAGGAAATGCTTGCAGCTTTTCCCTATTGAATATGATTTTAGCTGTGGGTTTATGATATACTACCTATATTATTTTTTTAAACATCTTTACTGGAGTATAATTGCTTTACAATGTAGTTATTTCTGCTGTATAACAAAGTGATTCAGCTATACGTATACATATACTCCCATATTTCCTCCCTCTTGTGTCTCCCTCCACACTCCTTATCCCACCCCTCTAGGTGGTCACAAAGCACCAAGATGATCTCCCTGTGCTATGCAGATGCTTCTCACTACCTATCTGTTTACATTTGGTAGTGTATGTACTGCAATGCTGCTCTCTCACTTCATCGCAGATTACCCTTCCCATTCCCCGCGTCTTCAAGTCCATTCTCTACGTCTGGATCTTCATTCTTGTCCTGCCCCTAGGTTCATCAGAACCATCTTATTTTTTTTAGATTCCATATATATGTGTAAGCATACAGTATTTGTTTTTCTCTTTCTGACTTACTTCACTCTGTATGACAGACTCTAGGTCCAGCAAACTTACTAAAAATAACTCAATTTTGTTTCTTTTTTATGGCTGAGTAATATTCCATTGTATGTATGTGCTACATCTACTTTATCCATTCATCTGTCGATGGACACGTAGGTTGCTTCCATGTCCTGGCTTTAGTAAATAGTGCTGCAATGAACATTGTGGTACAGGTCTCTTTCTGAATTATGGTTTTCTCAGGGTATATGCCCAGTAGTGGGATTGCTGAGTCATATGGTAGTTCTATTTTTAGTTTTTTAAGGAACCTCCATACTGTTCTCCATAGTGGCTGTATCAATTTATATTCCCACCAACAGTGCTTTGCTTTTTTTCCACACCCTCTCCAACATTTATTATTTGTAGATTTTTTGATGATGGCCATTCTGACCAGTGTGAGATGATACCATTGTGGTTTTGATTTGCATTTCTCCAGTAATTAGTGATGATGAGCATCCTTTCATGCGTTTGTTGGCAATCTGTATATCTTCTTTGGAGAAATGTCTATTTAGGTCTTCTGCTCATTTTGGGATTGGGTTTTTTGTTTTTTGACATTGAGCCGCATGAGCTGTTTGTATATTTTGGAGATTAATCCTTTGTCAGTTGCTTCATTTGCAAATATTTTCTCCCATTCTGAGGGTTGTCTTTTCATCTTGTTTATGGTTTCCTTTGCTCTGAAAAAGCTTTTAAGTTTCATTAGGTCGAATTTGTTTAATTTTGTTTTTATTTCCATTTCTCTAGGAGCTAGGTCAAAAAGGATCTTGCAGTGATTTATGTCATAGAGTGTTTTGCCTATGTTTTCCTCTAAGAGTTTTATACTGTCTGGCCTTACATTTAGGTCTTTAAACCATTCTGAATTTATTTTTGTGTATGGTGTTAAGGAGTGTTCTAATCTCATTCTTTTATATGCAGCTGTCCAGTCTTCACAGCACCACTTATTAAAGAGGCTGTCTTTTCTCCATTGTATATTCTTGTCTCCTTTATCAAAGATAAGGTGACCATATGTGCGTGGGTTTATCTCTGTGCTTTCTATCCTGTTCCATTGATCTATATCTCTATTTTCGTGCCAGTGCCATAATGTCTTGATTACTGTAGCTTTGTAGTATAGTCTGAAGTGAGGGAGCCAGATCCCTCCAGCTCGTTTTTCTTTCTCAAGATTGCTTTGGCTATTTGGGGTATTCTGGGTTTCCATACAAATTGTGAAATTTTTTGTTCTAGTTCTGTGAAAAATGCCATTGGTAGTTTGATATGGATTGCATTGAATCTGTGGATTGTGTTGAATCTGTAGTTTGCTTTGTGTAGTATCATCATTTTCACAATGATGATTCTTCCAATCCAAGAACATGGTATATCTCTCCATCTGCTTGTATCATCTTTAATTTCTTTCTTCAGTGTTTTATAGTTTTCTGCATACAGGTCTTTTGTTTCCTTAAGTAGGTTTATTCCTAGGTGTTTTATTCTTTTTTTTGAAATGGTAAGTGGGAGTGTTTCCTTAGTTTCTCTTTTATATTTTTCATCATTAGTGTATAGGAATGCAAGAGTTTTCTGTGCATTAATTTTGTATCATGCTACTTTACCAAATGCATTGATTAACTCTAGTAGTTTTCTGGTAGCATCTTTAGGATTCTCTATGCATAGTATCATGTCATCTGCAAACAGTGAACGTTTTACTTCTTCTTTTCCAATTTGGATTCCTTTTATCTCTTTTTTTTCTCTGATTGCCTTGGCTAGGACTTCCAAAACTATGTTGAATAAGAGTGGTGAAAGTGGACATCTTTGTCTTGTTCCTGATCTTAGAGGAAATGCTTTCAGTTTTTCACCATGGAGAATGATGTTTGCTGTGGGTTTGTCATATGTGGCCTTTATTATGTTGAGGTAGATCCCCTCTATGCCTACTTTCTGGAGAGATTTTATCATAAATTGATGTTGAATTTTTTCAAAAGCTTTTTCTGCATCTATTGAGTAGATCATAGGGTTTTTAACATTCAATTTGTTAATATGGTGTATTACATTGATTGATTTGCATATAGTGAAGAATCCTTGCATTCTGGGATAAACCCCACTTGATCATGGTGTATCATCCTTTTAATGTGCTGTTGGATTCTGTTTGATAGTATTTTGTTGAGGATTTTTCATCTATGTTCATCAGTGATACTGGCCTGTAGTTTTCTTTTTTTGTGACATCTTTGTCTGGTTTTGGTATCAGGGTGATGGTGGCCTCGTAGAATGAGTTTGGAAGTGTTCCTCCCTCTGCTATACTTCAGAAGAGTTTGAGAAGGGTAAGTGTTAGCTCTTCTCTAAATGTTTGACAGAAGTCACCTGTGAAGCCATCTGGGCCTGGGCTTTTGCTTGTTGGAAGATTTTTCATCACAGTTTCAATTTCAGTGCCTCTGATTGGTCTGTTCATATTTTCTATTCCTTCCAGGTTCAGTCTTGGAAGGTTGTGCTTTTCTAAGTATTTGTCCATTTCTTCCAGGTTGTCCATTTTATTGGCATATATTTGCTTGTAGTAATCTTTCATGATCCTTTGCATTTCTGCAGTTTCAATTGTTATTTCTTTTTCATTTCTAATTCTATTGATTTGAGACTTCTCCTTTTTTTTCTTGGTGAGTCTGGATAATGTTTTATCCATTTTTTTTTATCTTCACATAGAACCAAATTTTAGTTTTATTGATCTTTGTTATTGTTTCCTTCATCTTTTTTTCATTTATTTGTGATCTGATCTTTATGATTTCTTTCCTTCTGCTAACTTTGGGCGTTTTTTTTTTGTTGTTCTTCTTTCTCTAATTGCTTTACATGTAAGGTTAGGTTGTTTATTTGAGATTTTTCTTGTTTCTTGAGGTAGGATTGTATTGGTATAAAATTCCCTCTTAGAACTGCTTTTGATGCATCCCATAGGTTTTGGGTCGTCATGTTCTCATTGTCATTTATTTCTTGGTATTTTTCATTTCCTCTTTAATTTCTCCAGTGATCTCTTGGTTATTTAGTATCATATTGTTTAGCCTCCATTTGTTTGTATTTTTTACAGTTTTTTTCCTGTATTTGATATCTAGTCTCATAGTGTTGTGGTTGGAAAAGATACTTGATATGATTTCAATTTTCTTAAATTTACAGAGGCTTGATTTGTGACCCAAGATATGATCTATCCTGGAGAATGTTACTTGAGAAGAAAGTGTGTTCTGTTGTTTTGGGATGGAATGCGGTATAAATATCAATTAAGTCCATCTTGTCTAATATGTCATTTAAAGCTTGTGTTTCGGCTTCCCTGGTGGCTCAGTGGTTGAAAATCTGCCTGCTAATGCAGGGGACATGGGTTCGAGCCCTTGTCTGGGAAGATCTCACATGCCACGGAGCAAGCAGGCCCTTGAGCCACAATTGCTGAGCCTGCGCGTCTGGAGCTGTGCTCTGCAACAAGAGAGGCCACGCTAGTGAGATGCCTGTGCACCGCGATGAAGAGTGACCCCCGCTTGCCGCAACTAGAGAAAGCCCTCTCACAGAAACGAAGACCCAACACAACCAAAAATAAATAAATAAATAAATAAATAAATAAATAAATAAAGCTTGTGTTTCCTTATTTATTTTCATTTTGGATGATCTGTTTATTGGTGAAAGTGGGGTGTTAAAGTCCCCTCTTATTATTGTGTTACTGTTGATTTCCCCCTTTAGGGCTTTTAGCCTTTGCCTTATATATTGAGGTGCTCCTATGTTGGGTGCATAAATATTTACAACTGTTATATCTTCTTCTTGGATTGATCCCTTGATCATTATGTAGTGTCCTACTTTGTTGCTTGTAATAGTCTTTACTTTAAAGTCTATTTTGTCTGATATTAGAATTGTTACTTCAGCTTTCTTTTCATTTCCATATTCATGGAATATCTTTTTCCAACCCCTCACTTTCAGTCTGTATGTGACCCTAGGTCTGAAATGGGTCTCTTGTAGACAGTATATATACAGGTCTTGTTTTTGTATCCTTTTAGCCAGTGTACGTCTTTTGGTTGGAGAATTTAATTCATTTACATTTAAGGTAATTATCGATATAGAAGTTCCTATTACCGTTTTCTTAACTGTTTTGGGTTTGTTATTGTAGGTCTTTTCCTTCTCTTCTCTTTCCTGCCTCGAGAATTTTCTTTAGCATTTGCTGTAAAACTGGTTTGGTGGTGCTGAATTCTCTTAGCTTTTGCTTGTCTGTAAAGGTTTTAATTTCTCTGTCAAATCTGAATGAGATCCTTGCTGGGTAGAGTAATCTTCGTTGTAGGTTTCTCCCTTTCATCACTTTAAATTGTCCTGCCATTCCCTTCTGGCTTGCAGAGTTTCTGCTGATAGATTGTCTGTTAACCTTATGGGGATTCCCTTGTGTATTATTTGCTGCTTTTCCCTTGCTGCTTTTAATATTTTTTCTTTGTATTTAATTTTTGATAGTTTGATTAATATGTGTCTTCATGTGTTTCTCCTTGGAATTATCCTGTATGGGATTCTCTGCACTTCCTGGACTTGACTGACTATATCCTTTTCCATGATAGGGATGTTTTCAATTATAATCTCTTCAAATATTTTCTTAAACCCTTTCTTTTTCTCTTCTTCTTCTGGGCCTCTATAATTTGAATGTTGGTGCCTTTAATGTTGTCCCAGAAGTCTCTGAGATTGTCCTCAATTCTTCTCATTCTTTTTTCTTTATTCTGCTGTGTGGCAGTTATTTCTACTATTTTATCTTCCAGGTCACTTATCTGTTCTTCTGCCTCAGTTATTCTGCTATTGATTCCTTCTAGAGAATTTTAAATTGTATTTATTGTGTTGTTCATCATTGTTTGTTTGCTCTTTAGTTCTTCTAGGTCCCTTTTAAACGTTTCTTTTGTTTTCTCCATTCTATATCCGAGATTTTGGATCATCTTTATTATCGTTATTCTGAATTCTCTTTCAGGTAGACTGACTATTTGCTCTTCATTTGTTTGGTCAGATGGGTTTTTACCTTGCTCCTTCATCTGCTGCATATTTCTCTGTCTTCTCATTTTGTTTAACTTACTGTGTTTGGGGTCTCCTTTTCGCAGGCTGCAGCTTTGTAATTCCCATTGTTTTTGGTGTCTGCCCCCAGTGGGTGAGGTTGATTCAGTGGCTTGTGTAGGTTTCCTGGTGGAGGGGATTGGTGCCTGTGTTCTGGTGTGTGGGACTGGGTCTTGTCTTTCTGGTGGGCAAGGCTGTGTCCGGTGGTGTGTTTTGGGGTTTCTGTGAACTTAGTATCGTTTTAGGCAGCCTCTCTTCTCATGCTTGGGATTGTGCTCCTGTCTTGATAGTTATTTGGCATAAGTCATCCAGCACTGTAGCTTTCTGGCCATTGTGTGGAGCTGGGTCTTAGTGTTGAGACAAAAATCTCTGGGAGAGCTCTTGCCAAATGATATTACTTTGGATCAGCAGGTTTCTGGTGGTACCATACCTGGACTCGGTTCTCCCACCTTAGAGGTTCAGGCCTGACACCCAGCTGGAACACCAAGACCCTGTCAGCCACACTGCTCAGAAGAAAAGGAAAAAAATATACATATATATAATAAAATTTACAAAATAAAAAATACAGTAAAAACAAATAAAATTTAAAATGTTTTTTTATTTAAAAAAATAAAAATAAGGAAGAGAGCAACCAAACCAATAAACAAATCCACCAATGATAACAAGCACTAAAACTAAACTAAGATAAACATAAAAATCAGAAACAGAAACAAATCAGTTGCAGACAGCTAACCCCAAATCTACAGTTACTCCCAAAATCCGTTGCCTCAATTGTGGGGACATTCGTTGTCTATTCAGGTATTCCACAGATGCAGGGTTCATCAAGTTGCTTGTGGGTACTTAATCAGCTGCTCCTGAGGCTGCATGGAGAAATCTCCCTTTCTTTTCTTTGTTTGCACAGCTCTTGGGGTTCAGGTTTGCTTTTAGCCCTGCCTCTGCATGTAGGTCACCCTCAGGTGTCTGTTCCCCTCCCAGACAGGAGGGGGTTAAGGCAGCGGTTGATTAGGGTTCTCTTGCTCTCTCAGGCCCAGGAGAAGGAAGGGTATGGTAGTCATAATTGGAACGTGAGGTGAGCTTGCAGCGGCAGAGGCCAGCATGACATTGCAACAGCCTGAGGCATGCCATGTGTTCTCCTAGGGAAGTTGTCCCTGGATCTCAGGACCCTGGCAGTGGCGTGCTGCACAGGCTCCAGGGGGGAGGGTGTGTGGGTAGTGACCTGTGCTTGCACACAGGATTCTTGGTGGCAGTGGCAGCAGCGTTAGTGTTTCATGCCCATCTCTGGGGTCTGAGCTGATATCCGTGGTTTGAGCCCATCTCTGGTGCTCGCTTAGGCAGTATTCTGCCTTCTGTGGGCACACGGGGAAGGAATCCCCTCTCCTCACGCACCCCAAAACAATTGTCTCTTGCCTCTTAGGTCATTCCAGACATTTTCCTTGACTCACTCCCATCTATTTGTAGCTCACTAGCCCCTTTCAGGCTGTCTTCATGCAGCCAATGGCAGTCCTCTCCTTGGGACCTGACCTTCAAAGCCCAAGTCTCAGCTCCCAACCCCCACCTGTCCCGCCGGGTGAGCAGACAAACCTCTCAGGCTGGTAAGTGCTGGTCAGCACCGATCCTCTGTGAGGGAATCTCTCTGTTTTGCCCTCTGCACCCAACTTGCTGCACTCTTTTCTGTGGCTCTGGAGATTCCCCTCCTCCCAGCCCCTGTCTCCGGCAGTGAAGGAGCTTCCTAGCGTGTGGACACTTTTCCTCCTTCACAGCTCCCTCCCAGACATGCAGGTCCCATACCTATTCTTTTGTCTCTGTTTTTTCTTTTGCCCTATCCAGGTACGTGGGTATTATCTTGCCTTTTGGGAAGTCTGAGTCTTCTGCCAGCATTCAGTAGGTGTTCTGTAGGAGCTGTTCCACATATAGTTGTATTTTTGATGTATTTGTGGGGAAGAAGGTGATCTCTACGTCTTACTCCTCCACCATCTTGAGGGTCTCCCCGACCTATATTATACTGAGATATGTTCCCTCTAGGCCTACTTCCTGGAGAGTTTTTACCATAAATTAATATTGAATTTTGTCAAAAGCTTTTTCTGCATCTATTGAGATGATAGTATGGTTTTTATTCTTCAATTTGTTAATATGGTGTATCACATTGATTGATTTGTGGATATTGAAAAATCCTTGCACCTCTGGGATAAATTCCACTTGATCATAGAGTATGATCCTTTTAATGTATTGTTGGATTCAGTTTGTTAATATTTTGTTGAGAATTTTTGCATCTATGTTCATCAGTGATATTAGCCTGTAATTTTTCTGTGTGATATCTTTGTCTGATTTTGGTATCAGGGTAATGGTGGCCTCATAGAATGAGTTTGGAAGTATTCCTTCTGCAATTTTTTGGAATGACTTGAGAAGTATAAGTGTTAACTCTTCTGTAAATGTTTGGTAGAATTCACCTGTGTAGCCATCTGGTCCTGGGCTTTTGTTTGTTGGGAGTTTTTAAATAATAGATTCAATTTTAGCTCTTGTAATTTGTCTGTTCGTATTTTCTGTTTCTTGCAGTTGTCTTCAGAGATTGTACCTTCCAAAGAATTTGTGGATTTCTTCTAGGTAGTCCATTTTATTGGTATATATTTGTTCACAGTAGTTTCTTATGATCTTTTCTATTTCTGTGGTGTCAGTTGTAACTTCTCTTTTTTCATTTCTGACTTTATTGATTTGGGCCCTCTCTCTTTTTCTCTTGATGACTCTGGCTAAAGGTTTATCAATTTTGTTTATCTTTTCCAAGAACCAGCTTTTTGTTTCATTGACCTTCTCTATTTTTTTAGTCAGTATTTCATTCATTTCTGCTCTGATCTTTGTGATTTCTTTCCTTCTATTAAATTTGGGTTTTGTTTGTGCTTTCTCTAGTTACTTTAGGGGTAGTAAGGTTAGGTTGTTTATTTGAGATTTTTCTTGTTTCCTAAGGTAAACTTGTATCACACTAAACTTCCCTTTCCAAACTGCTTTTGCTATGTCCCAGAAGGTTTGGATTGTTTTGTTTTCATTTTCATTTACCTAGAGAGGTATTTTTTTTGATTTTCTCTTTGATTTCTTCAGTGACCCATTGATTGTTCAATAGCATATTGTTTAACCTCCACATATTTGTATTTCTTGCAATTTTTTTCTTGTAATTGATTTCTAGTCTCATGGCTTTCTGATTAGACAAGAGGCTTGATATGATTTCAGCTTTCTTAAATTTACTGAGGCTTGCTTTGTGGCCCAGCATGTGATCTATCTTGGAGAATGTTTCATGTACACTTGAAAGTGTATTCTGCTAGTGTGGGATGGAATGTTCTATAAATATCAGTTAAGTGCATGTGATCTAATGTGTCATTAAAGGCCTGTGTTTCCTTTTTAATTTTCTGTCTGGATGATCTATCCACTGATGTAAGTGGAATGTTAAAATCCCCTACTATTATTGTGTTTCTGTCAATTTCTATCCTTATGTCTGTTAATATTTTCTTTATGTATTTAGGTGCTCCTATTTTGGGTGCATATGTATTTACAATTGTTATACCTCTTCTTGGATTGATCCCTTGATCATTGTGTAGTGTTCTTGTCTCCTATAACACTCTTTATTTTAAAGTCTATTTTATGATATAAGTACTGCTGCCTTGTCTTTCTTTTGATTTCCATTTGTGTGGAATACCTTTTTGCATACTCTCACTTTCAGTTTGTGTGTGTCTTAAGTCTGAAATAAGCTTCTTGTAGGCAGCATATATACAAGTCTTGTTTTTGTATCCATTCAGCCACTCTATGTCTTTTGACAGGATCATTTAGTCCATTTACATTTACAATAATTACTGATATATTGGTAATAATGGTAATAATGTTCTTTTTACCATTTTGTTAATTATTTTGGGGTTATTCTGTAGTGTTTTTTTTTTTTTTTCTTTTCTTCTTCTTCTGCTCTCTTCTCTTGTGATTTGATGACTATCTTTAGTGTTATGTTTGGACTCTTTTTTCTTTTCTCTCTCTGTATCCACTATAAATTTTTGGTTTGTGGTTACCATGAGGTTTTTATATAGCAATCTCTATATACATGTGATTGTTTTAGGTTGCTGATCTCTTAATTTCAAATGCACTTTAACAACCCTGCATTTGTGCTCTCTTCTCCTCATGATCACTGTTTTTGATATTATATTTTACATCTAATTGTTTCGTGTATCTCCTTTTTTATTTTAACCTCCTTACTAGCTTATGTGTGAATGATTTCCTACATTTACTGTATGTTTGCCTTTAATGAGGAGTTTTTCATTTTGTGATTTTCATTTTCACTTTGAGAAGTTCCTTTAACATTTCTTGTAAAGCTAGTTTGGTCGTGCTGAACTCTTTCAGCTTTGCTTTACTGTAAAGCTTTTGATTTTTTCCATCAAATCCGAATTAGAGACTTACTGGGTAGAGCGTTCCTGGTTGTATGTTTTTCCTTTCCATCTCTTTAAATATATCATTGCCACTCCCTTCGGGCTTGCAGAGTTTCTGATAAAAATTCAGCTGATAGCTTTATGGGAGTTTTCTTGTATGTTATTTGTTGTTTTTCCCTTTCTGTTTTTAATCTTCTGTCCTTATCTTTATTTTTTGCCATTTTAATTACAATGTGTCTCAGTGTGTTCCTCTTTGGGTTGATCCTGCTTGGGACTCTACACTTCCTGGACTTGGATCCCAGGATCCTGGATCCTGGACTTTCTTTTCCCAGGACAGGGAAGTTTTCAGCTATTATGTCTTCAAATATGTTTTCTGCCCCTTTCTCTATCTCTTCTCCTTTTGGGAACCTTATAATATGAATGTTAGTACACCTGAAGTAATCCCACAGGTCTCTTAAACTGTTCTCATTTCTTTTCATT
This sequence comes from Eubalaena glacialis, assembly GCF_028564815.1. Taxonomy (NCBI): domain Eukaryota; kingdom Metazoa; phylum Chordata; class Mammalia; order Artiodactyla; family Balaenidae; genus Eubalaena; species Eubalaena glacialis. Next base: position 104,535,300 of record NC_083724.1, on the reverse strand, counting down.
TTTTTTTTCTTTTTCCTATTCAGTTGAGTGATTTCCACTACTCTGTCTTCCAGCTCATTGATTTGTCCCTCTGTATCATTTAGTCTGCTGTTGGTTCCTTCTAGTGAATTTTTCATTTCAGTATTTCATTCTTAAGCTCTGTTTGGTTCATTTTATATTTTCTAACTCTTTCTTAAAAACTTATAACTTCTCACTCTGTGCATCCATTCTTCTCCTGATTTCTTTGATCATCATGATCACTATCCTGAACTCTTTCTAGAGTAGATTGCCTATCTCCACTTCACTTAGTTCTTCTGGTGTTTTATCTGCTTCCTTCATCTGAAACATATTCCTCTGTTGCCTCATTTTGCCTAAGTTGCTGTTTGTATTTGTATATATCTGGAAAGTTATTTATGTTTCCTGACCTCGGAGAAGGACCTTCTGTAGAAGACATCCTATGCGCCCCAGCAGCACACTCCCCTCTCATCACCCAAGCTATATGTTCTAGGGGTTCCCCCATTAGAGCTGTATGGGTCCTTCTGTTGTGGTGGGGTGACTATGTAGGCAGTCTTTGGGGTTGTTTATTGTCCAGTTTGATTGATTGCCAGGCTCTGCCTTGTGGAGGCTGCTGGCCACTCTTTGTTGGGACTGGGTCATGAGTTGGCTCACTGCAGAATCCCAGACGCCCCTGGGGCTACTGCTGGCTAACTGGTGGGCAGAGTCAGAGTTCAGAAGACTCCAGGGCTGTTGCTTGCCACTGGTGGGGGAAGCCAGGTCCTGGAGTTAGTGCCAGATTACTGGTAGGAATAGCTGTGTCTTGGAATCTGGTTGCAGGATCCTAGGATCCCAAAGGTGGTGTCAGATTGCTAGTGTGTGTGTTTGGAGAGGGGGTTCCTGATACAGTTGGATATGGGGCCCAGGGTGTCCCAAAGCTGTGTTGGCAGGGCCAGGGTCCAGCTCTTCCAAGGGCAGGGTCTGCCCTGCTGTGGGCAGGCTGGGTCCACAGGCTGTGAGACTGTGGTTTTCTTGCATTTGGTGTCTGCCTCTGGTGGCTGAGGCTTGTCTTGAGACTAGACCAGACTTCCTGAGGGCAGACCCAGGGCCCAGGGAATTCTAGGGCTGGTGCCTGTCTGCTGGTGGGTGAAGATGTGTTCTGGGCCCTCTGGTGAGCAGTGCCATGACCAGAGGTGGTGGTGGTCTCAAGAGGTTTTTAGGCAGCCTGTCTGCTGATGGGTGGAGCCATGTTGCTACCCAGTCAGTTGTTTGACCTGAGGCATCCTGGCACTGGATCATATAGGCTGTTGGGTGGGACCAGGTCTTGAAGCTAATGAACTAGAGAGAGGATTCCACAATGGCGCCCTCTATCACCATTGTCCATGTGGTAGAAGCGGCTCCCAAGAATGGTTGCCACCAGTGTCTATGCCCCCAGGATGAGCCACAGCCACACATCCCCTCTTTGGAAGACTCTCTAAGATCAGCAGTTAAGACTGGCCCAGGATTCTCTCAAATTATAGCTTTTGCCCTGGGTCTGAGAGCATGTGAGATTTTTGTGTGCACCCTTTAAGAATGAAGTTTCTTTTTCCTAGTCCTGTTGGACTCCCAAAATTAAGCCTTGTTTTCTCCAAAGCTAAATGCTCTGGGAGCACATCACTTGGTGCAGGACCCCCCAGCTAGGGAACCTGACATGGGGCTCAGAACTCTCACTCCTGTGGAAGAACCTATGCAATATAATTATTCTCCAGTTTGTGGGTCACCCACCTGGTGGTATGTGGCTTGACTACATCGTGAGTTCACTCCTCCAACCCAGCCTGTTGTGGTTCCTTCTTTATGTCTTCAGTTATGGAAGATCTTTTCTTGTAGGTTCCAGTCTTTTTTACTGACGGTTGTGCTGCAAATAGCTATGATTTTGGTGTGCTCCTGAGAGGAGGTGAGCTCAGTGTCTTTCTTCTCTACTATCTTGGGTGAACTTCCATTTGTGAATCATCTTTATGATACACTTCTAAAAGTAGCATTGCTAAGTCAAAGTATATATGTGTATATGTTCATATAGACAACATTTATTTTTATGTATTTTATATGTGTATATTTATTTATCTTTTATATACATATAAAATCATAATACATTTTAAGATGGCTATATAGCCAACAGCCATCTTTAAAAATATTACTATTTTGTTTATATATATATAAACATATACATATGTGTGTATTTACCATTTGTATTCCTTCTGTAAATTATCTGTTCATCTATTTTGTCTGTATTTCTGCTGAGATTTTGTCATATTTGTAGAGATTTCAAAAGATTGTGTATTTTCTTATAGGGATCCTATTGTATTCTCTTTAGGCAGTTTTACATTTAGCCATTATGACATCATTTATTATATTGTCCATTTACCCCTCTCATTGATTTCAATGTTACTTAAATCCTAAACTATATTTCTTTATATATGGTTCTAGACCCTCCATTCTATAGCAATGACTTATTTGTCTGGAACCAATAACTGTTATTTTAATTTTAATTCTTTTTTAGTATATTTTTTCTACCTGGAAAAGCAAATTTATTTGCCTCATCATTTTCTTTAATAAGATTTTCTTAAATAAATATGTGTGCATTTCCTTTTTCATGTTAATGTTCTAAACAGCTTCCAAGGGCCATAAAAATGTCTTTTTTCCATATTTTCATTTGAATTGCATTAATTTAATAAATGAATCTGAGAGAAACTCTCACCTTCAAAAACACACATATAGGGGCTTCCCTAGTGGTGCAGTGGTTGAGAATCTGCCTGCCAATGCAGGAGACACGGGTTCGAGCCCTGGTCTGGGAAGATCCCACATGCCGCAGAGCAACTAGGCCCGTGAGCCACAATTACTGGCCTGTGCTCTGCAACAAGAGAGGTCGCGATAATGAGAAGCCCGCGCACCGCGATGAAGAGTGGCCCCCCACTTGCCACAACTAGAGACAGCCCTCGCACAGAAACGATGACCCAACACAGCCATAAATAAATAAAATAAATAAATAAATAATTTTAAAAACAAACAAACAAAAAAAAACACACATATAGATGTTTCCAGATTGGTTTAAATCCAATGATAGTTCCTTCAGTATAAGTTCCTAATTTTCTCCATACCAGCTTTAAAATGTATGGTTAAATTAATGCCTAAGTATCTTAGGGTTTTTGTTGTTGTTTTAAATATGGTCCATTTGTCACATAGTAAATTTTCAAATTTGTCACTCTTAAGTTATAACAGTAATAGAAAAGTAGGGGATGTTGGAAAGTTCTCCTATATCTAAATATCTTCAGGAATTAGTTCTTTTTCAGTTGCTTTTCTGGGGTTTTTTTCATTGAATATTTTATTCTCTGTAAATAATGACAGTGTTGTATCTTCTTATCAAATATTTACCCTCTTATTTATGTTCTGGTCTTATTGCCATGACTACCATCTCCCATATATATATATGTTTATCATTAGCTGAGATAGAAGCATTTTTACTAGATCATTTTTATTAGAATATTTCTAATGTCTTACTGTTAACCCTTAATTTGCTATAGGGACCTAATATAAACATTTCTGAGGCTTAAGATATATTTATCCCTAAGTGTTTTCATGTACTCTAAATAATTTCATAAATACTATTATTTTATTTCTAAAATTGTAACTCCTCAGACAGACCTATATTTACAGTTTAGATATGTGTATATATACATAGATTATTAACTGTTAAATGTCTTCAAGGTACCTGAAACTCAAAGATAAGGCTCAATATCTCCCTTTCAATTGTGCCTTCTCTTTACACTCTCCACTTATAATAGTGGAATTACCATCTCCCTGTCACAAACGTTAATTTATTAGAACTGTTTTTGACTTTTCACTCACTCAAGAAGACATAAAGACATAAGAATTTGTACAGAAACTTGGTAAACTTATGTGTGTGTGTGTGTGTGTGTGTATGCATGCAGAAGTACATAGACAAAAGGATATATTAATAATTCTGACTTTTTTTCTGGGGAAAGAGATTTTACTAGAGAGAAAAACAAAAATATTTTAAAGTGTATCTATCACCAAACATTTAAAATATAATTAATATCAATCCTTCTCTAACTGTTCCAAAAAAACAGAAGGGAACCCTTTCAAAGTCATTTTCTGAGGCCAGCATTACCCTGATACCAAAAGCAGAAAAGGCTGCCACAAGAAAAGAAAATTAAGAGGTCAACTTCTCTGATGAACATAGACACAAAAATCTTCAACAAAATATTAGCAAACCAAATAAAACATTACATTAAAAGGATTATACATAATGACCAAGTGAGATTTATTCCAGGGGTGGAAGGATGGCTCAACATCTGCAAATTAATCATTGTGATGCATCACTTTAACAAAATGAAGAATAAAAATCATATGATCATCTCAACAGATGCAAAAAAATTATGACAAAATTCAACATCCATTTATGATAAAAAAAAAACTCTCAAAAAAGTGAGTGTAGAGGGAACATACCTCAACATAATAAAAGCCATATATGAAAATCAATGATGATATGAGCTATCATCATACTCAATGGTGAAAAGCTGAAAGCTTGTCCTCTAAAATGAGGAGAAAACATGAGTGCCCATTCTCACCACTCCTATTAAACATAGTACTGGATGTCCTAGAAGAGTAATTAGAAAACAAAAGGAAATAAAAAGCATCCAAATCAGAATGGAAAAACTAAAGTTGTCACAATTTGCAAATGACATAATAATATATAGAGAAAACCTTAAGGACTCCACCAAAAATCTGTTAGGACTAACCAACAAATTCAGTAAAGTTGTATAATACAAAATCAATGTAAAAAAATCTGTTGCATTTATATACACTAATAATAAACTTGTCAAAGCTATCAGAAAGAGAAATTTTTAAAAATCTAATTTATAATCCCATCAAAAAGAATAAAATGCTTATGAATAAATTTAACCAAGGAAGAGAAACACATGTACAATTAAAAATATAAGACATTGATAAAACAAATTGAAGAACCACAAATAAATGGAAAAATATTCTGTGCTCATGGATTGCAAGAAATAATATTACTAAAATGTCCACACTACCCAAAGCAATCTACAGATTTATGCAATCCTTATCAAAATTTCAATGCCATTTTTCACAGAAATAGAGCAAACAGTCCTAAAATTTGTATGGTACTACAAAAGAACCTTAAAAACCAAAACAAAACTAAAAAAGAAAAAAACTAAGATGGAAGTATCATGCTCCCTGATTTCAAACTATATTACAAAACTAGAGTAATCAAAAGAGAATGTTATTGCCATAAAAACAGACACACAGACAAATGGAACAGAACAGAGAGCCTGAGATAAAGTCATGTATATATGTTCAACTAATTTATGACAAAGAATTCACGAATATACAATGGGGAAAGAACAATCTCTTCAATAAATGGTGTTGGAAAAACTGGACAGCCACATGAAAAAGAATGATATTGGACCACTGTCCTACACCATACATAAAATCAACTCAAAATGGATTAAGAACTTGAATGTAAGACCTAACCTAAAATCATAAAACTCTTAGAAGAAAACAGGTGGTAAACTCCTTGACATGTCTTGGCAATGATTCCTTGTATTTGACACCAAAAGTATTTTGCAACAAAAGCAAAAGGAAACAAGTGTCATGACATCAAACTAAAATGCTTCTGCACAGCAAAGGAAACAATCAATAAAATGAGAAAGCAACTAGTGAATGGGAGAAAATATTTGCAAATTATGTATCTGATAAAGATGGATATCAACAAACTGATTCTGAAGTTTATATGGAGATGCAAAAAATCCAGAACAGCCAACATAATGTTGAAAGAGAAGAACAAAGTTGTAAGACTGCCACAACCTGACTTTAAGACTTACTATAAAGCTACAGTAGTTAAAACAATGTGGCATTGGCTAAAGAATAAAAAAATAGATCTTTGGAACAGAAAAAAGAGTGCAGAAATAAACATAAATATAGTAAATGATCTTTGTCAATGGAGTAAAACAATACAATGGAACAAAGACAATCTTTTCAATAAATGTTGCTGGAACAACTGGACATCTACACACACACACACACACAAAATGAATCTAGGCACAAACCTCACAGCTTTCACAAATATTAACTCAAAATGGATCATAAAGCTAAATGTAAAATGCAAAACTACAAAATTCCTAGAAGGTAACCTAGAAGAAAACCTAGATGACCTTGGATATGGTGACAACTTTTTAGATAAACATCAAAGGCATGATCCATGAAAGAAATAACTGATAAAAAACTGGAGTTCAATAAAATTAAAACTTCTGCTCTGTGAAAGAAGTGTCAATACAATGAGAAGCTACTCTACCAACTTGGTGAAAATATTTACAAAAGACACATCTGATCAAAAAAATCTGTTATTAAAATATTCAAAGAACGAAACGCAGAAGTAGAAGCAGCAGCAACAGAAAATGTACGTGCCTCACAAAATCTAAAATATTTTCTATCTGGACTTTTACAGAAACACTTGCCAATCCCTGATGCACACTTTAGGCTATAAATATTGATATAAAATGATTACAAAGATAGCTCCAATTCCTTTCCTATATTCATGCCCTTTGCAATGTGAATTTGTAATTCTGCCATCAAGAAGTGGAGTCTATTTCCCACCTCCTTAAATCTGGGCTGGCTTTGGGCTTGTTTTGGCCCATAAAATGTGATGTAAGTGATGGAATGCCAGTTCTGAGCATATAATTCAGGAGGCCTTACACACTTCGGATCCCTTTCTTAGAACCCATTAGATTAAGCCTGGGCTAGGATGCTGAAAGGTGAGAAGAGAGAAAGATGGTCGAGGACTCCACCTTAGACAGCTGACTTCCAGACATGAGAAAGTACAGCCAATTTCAGCAGAACCATCCATCTTCCCAACTTACCAGACCCGCAGCTAATATCAGTGAGTCAACTGGAAAGTGGAGGCTCTGCCTTGCTGCCCAGAACCCTATAAGCAATAATAACAGTGTATTGCTTTAAGCAAAGTGAGTGATGGGATGGTTTGTTGTGCAGCAAAACATAATTGATACGTGCATCTGACAATAGATTAACAGGAGAAACAACAAAATTTATTCACACAATTGTGGAAGCACACAAAAGAAGTGGCTTTCTGAACTGGTGGGGGTTAAAGGTGTTGGAAGAGGGTTTAGGGGCTCTGTGGGAAGTATGGAAAGTTCTGATGGAGCTCACCTATGCAATTGTCTTGGAATGTCACAGTGGTAAAAGTCAGCCACCTTCCTGTTTAGAGACTTCCTTGGCAGGGAGGGGCTTATGGCAGCTGAATTCTCTGGAAGCTCTGCTCTACTCAGATAAGGGATGTTCAGGTAAGATTTCTATCTACATCTGTTGTAAAGGTTGTTAGTCCCTTCAACAGCATGTTTTGAATTGAATTTTGTTACTATCCACCAAAAAAAAAAAAAAAAAGATATGTTGACGTCTTCATTCCCAGTTCCTGACTATGTGATTTTATTTGGAAATAAGGTTGTTGCATATGTAATTAGTTAAGATGTGGTTATATTGGAGTAGAGTGTAACCCAAATCCAATATAACTAGAGTTCTCATAAAAAGATGACCATGGGGAGACAGAGATGTACAGGAGAGAGCAATGTGGCAATAAAATAGAGATTGGGGTCATGGAGTAGCAAGCCAAGGAATACCAAAGTTTTCCAGCAAACTACCACAAGCCAGGAAGATGAAAGGAAATATTCCCTTATAGTTTTCAAAAGGAGCATGGCCCTGACTACACCTGGATTTTAGACTTCTAGCCTCCAGAACAATTTTAAGCCACCAAGTCTGTGATACATTGTTATGGAAGCTTTGGGAAACTAAGACACATCCTGTACCAGTACCTTAAGTTATATCATAGGTGTGTCTGTAGGTTTTCTTGATGACTTGCATGCAAGCTCTGACTGAGGACCTAGGCTCTTTGGGATACCATGTAGAACAGGGCTGGGCTCACAATAATAATGGCCAACATTATTGAACATTTATTGTGTGCTAGACTCTAAGGGAATTATATGTATTAAATCATTCCCTTTTTTTTTTTTTTTTAGATTCCATATATATGTGTTAGCATAAAGTATTTGTTTTTCTCTTTTGACTTACTTCACTCTGTATGACAGACTCTAGGTCCATCCACCTCACTACAAATAACTCAATTTCCTTTACTTTTATGGCTGAGTAATATTCCATTGTATATATGGGCCACATCTTCTTTATCCATTCATCTGTCGATGGACACTTAGGTTGCTTCCATGTCCTGGCTATTTTAAATGGAGCTGCAATGAACATTGAGGTACATGACTCTTTTTGAATTATGGTTTTCTCAGGGTATATGCCCAGTAATGAGATTGCTGGGTTGTATGGTAGTTCTATTTTTAGTGTTTTAAGGAACCTCCACACTGTTCTCCATAGTGGCTGTATCACTTTACCTTCCCACCAACAGTGCAAGAGGGTTCCCTTTTCTCTACACCCTTTCCAGCATTTATTGTTTGTAGATTTTTTGATGATGGCCATTCTGACCAGTGTGAGGTGATACCTCATTGTAGTTTTGATTTGCATTTCTCTAATGATTAGTGATGTTGAGCATCCTTTCATGTGTTTGTTGAAAATCCACATATCTTCTTTGGAGAAATGTCTATTTAGATCTTCTGCTCATTTTGGGATTGGGTTGTTTGTTCTTTTGATATTGAGCTACATGAGCTGCTTGTATATTTTGGAGATTAATCCTTTGTCAGTTGCTTCGTTTGAAAATATTTTCTCCCACTCTGAGGGTTGTCTTTTCATCTTGTTTATGGTTTCCTTTGCTGTGCAAAAGCTTTTAAGTTTCATTAGATCCCATTTGTTTATTTTTTTTAAATTTCCATTTCTCTAGGAGGTAGGTCAAAAATGATCTTGCTGTGATTTATGTCATAGAGTGTTCTGCCTGCGTTTTCCTCTAAGAGTTTGATAGTGTCTGGCCTTACATTTAGGTCTTTAATCCATTTTGAGTTTATTTTGTGGTGTAAGGAGTGTTCTAACTTCATTCTTTTACATATAGCTGTCTAGTTTTCCCAGCACCACTTATTGAAGAGGCTGTCTTTTCTCCATTGTATATTCTTACCTCCTTTATCAAAGATAAGGTGACCATATGTACGTGGGTTTATCTCTGGGCTTTCTATCCTGTTCTAGGGACAGGACAGGAATAAAGACGCAGATGTAGAGAATGGACATGGGGACATGGGGAGGGGGAAGAGGAAACTGAGACGAAGGGAGAGAGTGACATTGACATATATACACTACCATATGTAAAATAGATAGCTAGTAAGAAGCAGCCACATAGCACAGGGAGATCAGCTCCATGCTTTGTGACAACCTAGAGGGGTGGGATAGGGAAGGTGGGAGGGAGACGCAAAAGGGAGGGGATATGGGGATATATGGGGATATATGTATATGTATAGCTGACACTGTTATACAGCAGAAATTAACACAATATTGTAAAGCAATTATACTCCAATAAAGATGTTAAAAAATCATTCCCTATGATAAATGTATTATTTCATCCCCATTTTCAGGATGGAAACACTGATACTGAGAGTTTAAGTAACTCTGTCATAATCACATAGCTAGTAAAATGATTCTCCTAAACCCCCATGTTCAGAACCACTCCTTATTTCTCCAGTATCTTTGTGGGTCCCTTTCCCACCGTAAGAATCTGCCTCATTTCAGTGTTCCTTCATTATTCATCAGCTCTCTTCATTTCCATCTTATTATAGGCTAGATAGGGTTTCATCTACTAGGAGACAGGAAGCAATGCTGTACAGTTTCACTATTTTTTTATATACTTTTGAATTTTCTCATCTCATATTGTTGAATTCTGAGGTACCAGTGTGTCCCTGAAATTGGACATTTATCGTCAGAATTTGGCAGCTCTACTCATACCTACCCTTCTCTTATACTCTCCAAAATAAGAACTTTATTAGAATAAAACATGAGTATTATTATTACTGTATTAATGTATGTGACATAATTCACCCCTGCAGAGCATAATTTTACATAGAGTGCTAAAACAGCTTGCTCTCAGTTCCAGGATTTCATCACCCAAAAGAGCATAAAAGAATGTCATAATTAATTAAAATTTATTGTGAGATAATTTTAGACTTACAGACCAGTTGGAAAAATAGGGAAGAGTGGCTATGGTCCAGTGAGATGATCAGCAAATTCTCCCCCAAAAAGCAAATAATAAAAAAATAAAACCTTTTCAAAAACCACCATTTTGGTCCTCTGGAAATTGATAAAGTGCTCAATTTTGAGTATGGAAGGTGGTAATTAGTGGTATTTTGAGCCGGTGATGATCTGATCCCTAAACTTCAGACCATAGAGGTGCTGCTAGGGCAGGACTGTCCTTAAGGATCAATAGCTTCTCTACCATGGCAGAGGAAAATCACTTGGCTTGGAGCAATGGGCAATGTCCATAGGCCATGGCATTGGAGTGAAAGTAACTTTTCAGAGGTGGATGAGTGGAGAAGAACCAACTATTGCCTCTATGACGCTGAGTCATGTTTGGGAAACACATATTCCTGGTTCAGGCTGCATTTTATGCAGTAGAGACCAGAGGGCTCAAGGTACTCACACACTCCTGGCTGACCCTGGGGCTACACACAGGTGCACAGAGATTCCATAACGCCCTAAGGAAAGTAAAACCTTAGCAGACTTGAAAATGGCCTACACTGTTGGTGTGTGGGAATGTAAATTGGTACAGCTACTATGAAGAACAGTATGGAGGTTTTTTGAAAAACTAAAAATAGAGTTACCATATGATCCTGCAACACCACTCCTGGGCATATAACCAGAGAAAACCATAATTTGAAAAGATACAGGCACCTGCATTTTCATTGCAGCTCTATTTACAATAACCAGTACATGGAAGCAACCTAAATGTCCATTGACAGAGGAATGGATAAAGAAGATGTGGTACATATATATACAATGGAATATTACTCAGTGGCTGCACACTACAGGAAATGCAGATTATTTTGGTCCAGCCAAGTTACTAAACAAATAAACAAACAGCATAAACAACAACCTTCAGGGAAAAATATATCAGAACCCAGATTTGCTACAAAAAGTTATCTAAAATGTCTGCTTTTCAAGAAAAAATAATTACAAGACAGGAAAGGAATTGAGATGTTTAACCAAGGTAATGGGGTTAGGGCAGTCACAGAATCTGTCTCTGAAGGAACCCAATTGCTGGATAAATCAAAGACTTCAAAGTAGCTATTATAAATATATTCACAGATCTAAAGGAAATTAAAGAATTAAAATATGACAACAATGAATTAACAAAGAAAGATTCTCATAAAGATATACAAATTAGAAGAAAGAACCAAATGAAAATTCTGAAGTTGTAAAGTAAAATAACCTGAAATGAAAAATATACTAGAAGGGCTCAACAGATTTCAGATGGTAGAAGAAATAATGAGTAAACTCAGAGTAAGATTAGTAGAAATGATTCAATATAAAGATCAGAGAGAAAAAAAATTGAAAAAAATGAATAATGTTTCAATAACCTATAGGAGACATCAAGTATACCAACTTAAGTGTAATAGGAGTCCCAGAGGGAGAAGAGAGAGAACGGGGAAGGAAAGGTATTTGAAGAAAAAAGGACTGACCACTTCATGATTTTGATGAATGCATTAATCCACATGTACAGGAAACTCAGCAAACCTCAGTGTAAAAAAGCACTATGCAAAAGTGTACTTATTGCATAGTTCCATTTATATGAAATATTTGTAAAAGGTAAATGTATAGACACAGAAAGCAGATTAGTGTTTGCTTAGGAATGGGGATGGGAGCAGAGGTTAAATGAAATGTGCATGAGGAAGTTTTTAGGGTGATGGAAATGTCTGAAACTGGATTGTGATGATAATTATACAACTCAAAGCAATGAAAATCTTTGAGTGTACACTTACAATGAATGAATTTGGGGGTATGTTTATATTTTGTTTATTTTTTTATTTTCTGTGTATTATGATATATGTATTAATATCTTAAGAAAATCCTTTTGACTGAGGAGAGACTGCCTCTCCCTGGGCTAGTGAATTCTTAGAGCAAAGAGCCTAGCCTGGAGCATGCCTTTGATGTGCAAACCAACCAATCCAGAGCCAGACCGCCTGCATCTGCCCTGTGCATCTCAGGAGGCAATATTCTTCTGCCTTAATTATCCCAAGTTGAGGTACCTGGCAATCAGGGACCACACCTATAGTTTAGATCCCAGTAAAGTTATTCAAATCAGCCAATCCTAAAATTTTCACCTTGCCTTGTCTTGCCTTTCCCATGAAAATTCCATAAAGACCATGGCCTGGGCTCTCCCCTAAATCCTACCCCTTCTGCCTCCTGACTGATTCTGGTGCTTCCCCATATGGCTCTCTGTGTCATGTCATGTTTCCTGTCTCTAGGATCTGTGGGTATAATAAATATTGTTTTCCTGAGCCTTTTTTCTCATGGCTGCACCTTAATGACCATCCCATAACACAGAAAAGTATATAAATTGTTTAAATTTTTAAAATACATTAACATAAAATCCATGTATTACAAACAAAAATAAGATAAATTATAGCTTTCCAGGTCCTCTTACAGAAATTGTCTCATTTGAACACCAAAATAAATATGATCTAATAGTGTGGAAAGAATTCTAGACTTGGACTCATAAAGCATGAACTAAAATACTTATTTGATCATTTACCATTTTTATAACATGGGCTAACTGACTTTACCTCTTTGAATCATTTTTCCTTATCTTTAAATGAAAATTACACAAGAATATACATAAAACATCTGAAACAGTGCCTGACCCAGTGTTCAATACTAATAGTGTTTGCTTTTACTTGTATTATGAAGGTTATCTTTCAAGGGCCTCTGGCATAGAATATAAACATGATGGTGGTCAGTAGATGCCACCCCACCCTTTTTATTTATCTGAAAAATGTATAGCCATTCTTCATCTTCTCTCAAGCATCTGCCTTCTCTCTCTAAGGAAAACTGCACCCATCATTCTATTGCTTGTCCTCATCTCTGATTAAACACCTCACATCTGTGCTGCCGCACAATTTGGTCCATACATCTATACAGCATGGCCCTCAATACTCTACTTCCCGTTTCCATGTCTATCTCCACTATTGGATTTTAACCTCCTAGAAAGCAGAAGCCATGTTTTCCTCTGCTTTATGTACTGAATACATAGCACTATGTCTGATGTATTATAAGAATTTACTAAAAGTATAATTATGTAAAATGAACTGAAATACCCAGAGATGATGGGATTTCACAGATGCTATGCTCAAGGTCATGGTGACCACAAGTAGCAAAAATCATTGAATAAGTAGGAAAGGTATTCAGAAGTCAATCGTTTTCTGAATAACAATCAAGTGACGCTTTATCATGTGGCACTTTGCATCACATTATTTATTTTTCAAGACAAGCCAGTGAGAGAAGTATTATTTTCACCATTTCACAAACTCACAGAAATTATATTTATCTATTTATGGTGACCTATCTAGGAAGTGTTAAAGCCGAGATTTGACCCCAGAATTCCCTGATGTCAAAATCATTCCCTTCCATTACATGCATTCATTATTCCACAAATATGCAAAATCCCCATTACCTGTGAAGTACAGTTTTATGCTGTATCCTTCTTGGAGGGCTATATGGACAACTGAACTGCAGATGACAAGGTTAGATTAGCTTGTCCCAAACTGATTCAGTCATCAGAATACAGACCAACATAGACAGCATGAATGTGCTCATGAAATTGGAGACTCCAATGCAACTTCCTTTCTGGGACAGAGAGGCTGTTCCTCCCTTTATCCACAGTTACATTTCACAGTAGGTACTTCAGGCACTTTTCTATCTGAATATTGTGTGTTAGTCATTTCATTTGCATCAGATTCTGAAGGAAATGGAATCTTGTAGAAGCCGCCTGTGTGACACTTCTACCTCTGCCCTTTTAATTCCATTCCTTTCTCCTATTTAGTTCAGGATTTGATCACTTGCACTATTTCTCTCAACCCCTTCCATTGGCCTCCTTGCCTCAGTTGGCTCTCTCTCACAATGCATGAGGCTGTAGCTTAACAGATCTCCCTAAGGGATTGCCCAAAGCTTTAAAATGTTTTATTCTCACAAAATATCCATAAAGACCCCTCAGTTTTGCACTCCATAAAACCTAGTCCCAACTTGCTCCTCATTACTCACTTTCTAACTTGCCTGGGCCATTCACGGCCTTGTGTGCACACAGACACAAACACACACCTACACACACACCCTTCATGCTCCCTCCTCTTTGACAACTCTATTTCCCCTTAGTACAGGCTTGCCTCCTCTTTGAGAATGGATTTCTCTGTGGAATCACTTGCCCCATGAGGACCCCTTAACTACTTCGGTCAGCAGTAATCTCGTTCTCCTCAGAATTCAACTTCTCATCTATTTGGATGTAATGGAATCCGTATGCTTTTGAGAGCAACTGGGTGTGTTGTGATCTGGCTTGTTGTGTTGTTATTTAAGTGTTGAATGTGTGTGTGCACTGACCTTTCCTATCTTTTTTAGAGATGAAGGTCCCAAAGCACGGTCGTCTTTTCTACTTCTGTGTATCACCCATGATGAGTAGCAGGATGGTACACATACCAGAGGCAACCAAATAAATAGGTGGAAAGATAATGTTTAATACTTTGAACCACCAGTTAATCTGTTTGAAACAAGGTTTTCATAATCTAGAGGAAAGATTTTCTCCATCTCCCTGTGTTCCTGCCTCATCCCACGAAATAAGGATTTATTTATTTATTTATTTATTTTTTATTTTTTATTTTTTTTTAAACATCTTTATTGAAGTATAATTGCTTTACAATGGTGTGTTAGCTTCTGCTTTATAACAAAGTGAATCAGTTATACATATACATATGTTCCCATATCTCTTCCCTCTTGCATCTCCCTCCCTCCCACCCTCCCTATCCCACCCCTCTAGGTGGTCACAAAGCACCGAGCTGATCTCCCTGTGCTATGCGGCTGCTTCCCACTAGCTATCTTACATTTGGTAGTGTATATATGTCCATGACACTCTCTCACCCTGTCACATCTCACCCCTCCCCCTCCCCATATCCTCAAGTCCATTCTCTAGTAGGTCTGTGTCTTTATTCCCATCTTGCCACTAGGTTCTTCATGAACTTTTTTTTTTTTCCTTAGATTCCATATATATGTGTTAGCATACTGTATTTGTTTTTCTCTTTCTGACTTACTTCACTCTGTATGACAGACTCTAACTCCATCCACCTCATTACAAACACCTCCATTTCATTTCTTTTTATGGCTGAGTAATATTCCATTGTATATATGTGCCACATCTTCTTTATCCATTCATCCGATGATGGACACCTAGGTTGCTTCCATGTCCTGGCTATTGTAAACAGAGCTGCAATGAATATTTTGGTACATGACTCTTTCTGAATTATGGTTTTCTCAGGGTGTATGCCCAGTAGTGGGATTGCTAGGTTGTATGGTAGTTCTATTTTTAGTTTTTTAAGGAACCTCCATACTGTTCTCCATAGTGGCTGTATCAATTTACATTCCCACCAACAGTGCAAGAGTGTTCCCTTTTCTCCACACCCTCTCCAGCATTTATTGTTTCTAGATTTTTTGATGATGGCCATTCTGACCGGTGTGAGATGATACCTCATTGTAGTTTTGATTTGCATTTCTCTAATGATTAATGATGTTGAGCATTCTTTCATGTGTCTGTTGGCAATCTGTATCTCTTCTTTGGAGAAATGTCTATTTAGGTCTTCTGCCCATTTTTGGATTGGGTTGTTTGTTTTTTTGTTATTGAGCTGCATGAGCTGCTTGTAAATCTTGGAGATTAATCCTTTGTCAGTTGCTTCATTTGCAAATATTTTCTCCCATTCTGAGGGTTGTCTTTTGGTCTTGTTTATGGTTTCCTTTGCTGTGCAAAAGCTTTTAAGTTTCATTAGGTTCCATTTGTTTATTTGTGTTTTTATTTCCATTTCTCTAGGAGCTGGGTCAAAAGGATCTTGCTGTGATTTATGTCATAGAGTGTTCTGCCTATGTTTTCCTCTAAGAGTTTGATAGTGTCTGGCCTTACACTTAGGTCTTTAATCCATTTTGAGTTTATTTTTGTGTATGGTGTCAGGGAGTGTTCTAATTTCATACTTTTACATGTAGCTGTCCAATTTTCCCAGCACCACTTATTGAAGAGGCTGTCTTTTCTCCACTGTATATGCTGGCCTCCTTTATCAAAGATAAGGTGACCATATGTGCGTGGGTTTATCTCTGGGCTTTCTATCCTGTTCCATTGATCTATATTTCTGTTTTTGTGCCAGTACCAAACTGTCTTGATTACTGTAGCTTTGTAATATAGTCTGAAGTCAGGGAGCCTGATTCCTCCAGCTCCATTTTTCGTTCTCAAGATTGCTTTGGCTATTCGGGGTCTTTTGTGTTTCCATACAAATTGTGAAATTTTTTGTTCTAGTTCTGTGAAAAATGCCAGTGGTAGTTTGATAGGGATTGCATTGAATCTGTAGATTGCTTTGGGTAGCAGAGTCATTTTCACAATGTTTATTCTTCCAATCCAAGAACATGGTATATCTCTCCATCTATTTGTATCATCTTTAATTTCTTTCATCAGTGTCTTACAATTTTCTGCATACAGGTCTTTTGTCTCCTTAGGTAGGTTTATTCCTAGATATTTTATTCTTTTTGTTGCAATGGTAAACGGGAGTGTTTTCTTAATTTCACTTTCAGATTTTTCATCATTAGTATACAGGAATGCAAGAGATTTCTGTGCATTAATTTTGTATCCTGCTACTTTACCAAATTCATTGATTAGCTCTAGTAGTTTTCTGGTAGCATCTTTTGGATTCTCTATGTATAGTATCATGTCATCTGCAAACAGTGACAGCTTTACTTCTTCTTTTCCGATTTGGATTCCTTTTATTTCTTTTTTTCTCTGATTGCTGTGGCTAACACTTCCAAAACTATGTTGAATAATAGTGGTGAGAGTGGGCAACCTTGTCTTGTTCCTGATCTTAGTGGAAATGGTTTCAGTTTTTCACCATTGAGGACACTGTTGGCTGTGGGTTTGTCATATACGGCCTTTATTATGTTGAGGAAAGTTCCCTCTATGCCTACTTTCTGCAGGACTTTTATCATAAATGGGTGTTGAATTTTGTCGAAAGCTTTCTCTGCATCTATTGAGATGGGCATATGGTTTTTCTCCTTCAATTTGTTAATATGATGTATCACATTGATTGATTTGCGTATATTGAAGAATCCTTGCATTCCTGGAATAAACCCCACTTGATCATGGTGTATAATCCTTTTAATGTGCTGTTGGATTCTGTTTGCTAGTATTTTCTTAAGGATTTTTGCATCTATGTTCATCAGTGATATTGGTCCGTAGTTTTCTTTCTTTGTGACATCTTTGTCTGGTTTTGGTATCAGGGTGATGGTGGCCTCGTAGAATGAGTTGGGGAGTGTTCCTCCCTCTGCAATATTTTGGAAGAGTTTGAGAAGGATAGGTGTTAGCTTTTCTCTAAATGTTTGATAGAACTCGCCTGTGAAGCCATCTGGTCCTGGGCTTTTGTGTGTTGGAAGATTTTTAATCACAGTTTCAATTTCAGTGCTTGTGATTGGTCTGTTCATATTTTCTATTTCTTCCTGGTTCAGTCTTGGCAGGTTGTGCATTTCTAAGAATCTGTCCATTTCTTCCAGGTTGTCCATTTTATTGGCATAGAGTTGCTTGTAGTAATCTCTCATGATCGTTTGTATTTCTGCAGTGTCAGTGGTTACTTCTCCTTTTTCATTTCTAATTCTATCAATTTGAGTCTTCTCCCTTTTTCTCTTGATGAGTCTGGCTAATGGTTTATCAATTTTGTTTATCTTCTCAAAGAACCAGCTTTTAGTTTCATTGATTTTTGCTATTGTTTCCTTCATTTCTTTTTCATTTATTTCTGATCTGATCTTTATGATTTCTTTCCTTCTGCTAGCTTTGGGGTTTTTTTGTTCTTCTTTCTCTAATTGCTTTAGGTGCAAGGTTAGGTTGTTTATTCGAGATGTTTCCTGTTTCTTGAGGTAGGCTTGTATTGCTATAAACTTCCCTCTTAGAACTGCTTTTGCTGCATCCCATAGGTTTTGGATCGTCGTGTCTCCACTGTCATTTGTTTCTAGGTATTTTTTGATTTCCCCTTTGATTTCTTCAGTGATCACTTCGTTATTAAGTAGTGTATTGTGTAGCCTCCATGTGTTTGTATTTTTTACAGATCTTTTCCTGTAATTGATATCTAGTCTCATAGCGTTGTGGTCGGAAAAGATACTTCATAGGATTTTAATTTTCTTAAATTTACCAAGGCTTGATTTTTAACCCAAGGTATGATCTATCCTGGAGAATGTTCCATGAGCACTTGAGAAAAATGTGTATTCTGTTGTTTTCGGGTGGAATGTCCTATAAATATCAATTAAGTCCATCTTGTTTAATGTATCATTTAAAGCTTGTGTTTCCTTATTTATTTTCATTTTGGATGATCTGTCCATTGGTGAAAGTGGGGTGTTAAAGTCCCCTACTATGATTGTGTTACTGTCGATTTCCCCTTTTATGGCTGTTAGTATTTGCCTTATGTATTGAGGTGCTCCTATGTTGGGTGCATAAATATTTGCAATTGTTATACCTTCCTCTTGGATCGATCCCTTGATCATTATATAGTGTCCTTCTTTGTCTCTTGTAATAGTCTTTATTTTAAAGTCTATTTTGTCTGATATGAGAATTGCTACTCCAGCTTTCTTTTGATTTCCATTTGCATGGAATATCTTTTTCCATCCCCTCACTTTCAGTCTGTATGTGTCTCTAGGTCTGAAGTGGGTCTCTTGTAGACAGCATATATATGGGTCTTGTTTTTGTATCCATTCAGCCAGTCTGTGTCTTTTGGTGGGAGCATTTAATCCATTTACATTTAAGGCAATTATCGATATGTATGTTCCTATTCCCATTTTCTTAAATGTTTTGTGTTTGTTATTGTAAGTGTTTTCCTTCTCTTGTGTTTCTTGCCTAGAGAAGTTCCTTTAGCATTTGTTGTAAAGCTGGTTTGGTGGTGCTGAACTCTCTCAGCTTTTGCTTGTCTGTAAAGGTTTTAATTTCTCCATCAACTCTGAATGAGATCCTTGCTGGGTAGAGTAACCTTGGTTGTAGGTTTTTCTCCTTCATCACTTTAAGTATATCCTGCCACTCCCTTCTGGCTTGCAGAGTTCCTGCTGAAAGATCAGCTGTTAACCTTATGGGGATGCCCTTGTGTGTTATTTGTTGTTTTTCCCTT
Source organism: Eubalaena glacialis (assembly GCF_028564815.1). Lineage (NCBI taxonomy): Eukaryota > Metazoa > Chordata > Mammalia > Artiodactyla > Balaenidae > Eubalaena > Eubalaena glacialis. Next base: position 104,515,924 of record NC_083724.1, on the reverse strand, counting down.
GCTGCTTTTAATATGTTTTCTTTATATTTAATTTTGGATAGTTTGATTAATATGTGTCTTGGTGTGTTTCTCCTGGGATTTATCCTGTATGGGACTCTCTGTGCTTCCAGGACTTGATTAACTATTTCCTTTCCCATATTAGGGAAGTTTTCAACTATAATATGTTCAAAATTTTCTCAGTCCTTTTCTTTTTCTCTTCTTCTTCTGGGACCCCTATAATTCGAATGTTGGTGCGTTTAATGTTGTCCCAGAGGTCTCTGAGACTGTCCTCAGTTCTTTTCATTCTTTTTTCTTTATTCTGCTCTGCAGTAGTTATTTCCACCATTTTATCTTCCAGGTCACTTATCCGTTCTTCTGCCTCAGTTATTCTGCTATTGATCCCATCTAGAGTATTTTTAATTTCATTTATTGTGCTTTTCATTGTTGCTTGGTTCCTCTTTAGTTCTTCTACGTCCTTGTTAAATGTTTCTTGCATTTTGTCTATTCTATTTCCAAGATTTTGGATCATCCTTACTATCATTATTCTGAATTCTTTTTCAGGTAGACTACCTATTTCCTCTTCATTTGTTAGGTCTGGTGTGTTTTGACCCTGCTCCTTCATCTGCTGTGTGTTTTTCTGTCTTCTCATTTTGCTTATCTTACTGTGTTTGGGGTCTCCTTTTCACAGGCTGCAGGTTCGTAGTTCCCGTTGTTTTTGGTATCTGTCCCCAGTGGCTAAGGTTGGTTCAGTGGGTTGTGTAGGTTTCCTGGTGGAGGGAACTAGTGCCTGTGTTCTGGTGGATGAGGCTGGATGTTGTCTTTCTGGTGGGCTCGTCCACGTCTGGTGGTGTGTTTTGGGGTGTCTGTGGCCTTATTATGATTTTAGGCAACCTCTCTGTTAATGGATGGGGCTGTGTTCCTGTCTTGCTAGTTGTTTGGCATAGGGTGTCCAGCACTGTAGCTTGCTGGTCGTTGACTGAAGCTGGGTCTTGATGTTGAGATGGAGATCTCTGAGAGATTTTCGCCGTTTGGTATTACGTGGAGCTGGGAGGTCTCTTGTGGACCAGTGTCCTGAAGTTGGCTCTCCCACCTCAGAGGCACAGCCCTGATGCCTGGCTGGAGCACCAAGAGCCTTTCATCCACACAGCTGTTTCCAGCATCCCGATCACGAATCCGGTCCCGGCCTGGCCACAGGTCCCGCTGAAATACGGATTTATACTCACCCACAAGTAGAAGTGAGCCAGGACTTGCCATTCTCTCCATGGATCTTTACTTCTCCTGGGTGGAGGGTGTTGTGAGGTCACTGGGTCTCCATCCCTGGCTTTGGTCTGCAATTGTTAAGTGTGGCTGGTTCACCTGGCAGGACATCTCTGCCCTGTATGTCCAGTGCCGGTGGGAAATAGAAACTCATTTTTTGTTGGATCCAAGATGAATCCTCAAACTCGGCTTCATCAGCAATGAAGGAGATATTTTAATCCTTGACATTTGCACATAGTTTTCAACTTGTTAGAATCTGGGAGGAGGGAAAGGGAGTAAGGAACCCCCCGACACATGTCATAGAATTTTTCATCACATCTTGATTGCAGTGGGACAAGCTGACACTGTCTCAAAAATACTCTCAATGATATTTGTCTTTACAACTTGGAATTCTACACGATTCTTCCTCAGCATAAACTAACACCTGAAGAGCTATTTTTGAACCTGTAGCTAGGAAGAGCAATTTTTTATTCTAATATATAACAGACCCAGAATTTTCACTTTTATGTCCTAACTAATCTCAAAGTGTCATTGCTAATGCACAGATGCAGCTTCTCACGTGTACACAATTTAGTTCCACAGGATGTCACATTCAGGATTAGCCAGCCTCTGTCAAGTTCATGGCAAAGCAGAAATAACACTGGCTATAGATCAAAGAAATGGTCTTTCAAATGATACCTCACTTTAAAATTTCTGCATCCCTGACACACAGACTGTGGGTTTTGCAAAAGTTCCCACTATGTGTAGTAACGTGTTACAGTATTTGAAATCAGAGCTCTGTTTCTTTGGCAGATCAGATACTCCCCTCTTCCAAGTGAAGCTGTGCCTTCTGACTTTGATGAATCTCTTCTGGTCTGGTATTCTGAGTGCTCATCATTACATCTGTTAAAATAGTGCTTGTTTCAGGAAACTTAAGTGATAGCAATTCCATACAAGTCTTTCTTGGGAAGTGTGTCCCTGGAATTGAATCCAAGATCTGCTACGTATTGTCTGTGTGACCTTGGACAAGTTATTTTACCTCTCTGTACCACAATAGCTTCATCTGTAGAATGGGAACAATAAAAGAAAATTTTCACATATTTTTTGAGCATTAAAAGTAAAATCCTGTACTCACTGCCTGCCAACACACTGTACAGCTGTATTAATCATAGTTGTATTGCTGCTGCTACTGTTGCTTTCCATCATTGTTGTTGTTAGGAAATCCTCCTTCAGAAAGGCATATCCTTTGACAACTCTCTAGATAGGCACTCCCCAAATATTCACTGGCCGCCTTCATTCATCACTTTGTTAACATAAGATTATTCCCTAACTCTTAATTACAGCAGTCATAACAATGACAACTAATCTATCAATTGAAAGCTATTTTAATCATGATTGCAATTATGGAAACTCTCATTGTTCTTAGTTGTATTTTTATCATTGAATTATAGTTGTTATTCATAACTCATACATGTTACAACCATTCTTCTTTACCGTCAGCTCACTGTGTGACAGAGGAATCCATAAATATCAAGAAACATAAGCAGGAGGAGGGAAAGAACAGCACTGTCTTGATAAAGTCAGAAAAGTAATAGTAACATTGAACCCGAAGAACCACTGGCCCAAATGAGCCCTGTGGAGCACAGGTAGGGAGCATCTGGGCCAGGGGGAGACCAGCAACAGGCAGCTCCCTGGTCTTACTCAGATCTCTGTTCCATGTAATCTTCAGCAGAGAGTGGACTGAGGCCCCATGAACTAGGCATGGCTGGCCAGTGACCTGATTCGCCTGAGTCTCCATTCCCACCCATGAAGCTTGGGTGATTCAATTCCTTACAGTTGACTGCATCAATAAACCTCACTCACCTTAAAAGGCTATGATGAGTCTTATAGAAAATCATATAAAAAATGCCTTGAAAAACATCAGTATAACATCAATAAGCCTACTCCTTATTTATTCTTCCCCTTCAGAGCTCCAATTTCCAGGAGTGCAGTAAAATTAGACCCAGTAGCTCTGGGTGTGCTGGACAGCCAGCCAGTGCTCAATGGCCCACAAGGCAAGCTGCAATTCTGAGAACAAAACTCATTAATACAAATTATTAATGAATTCCCAGGAAATCATCCCAAAGGGCTATTTCTTGCATCTCAAGATGGGTTTTAAATGTCACTGTTCTTGAACTGTGTAGGTTCTGATCAGTTTCAGTAAAATCACCTTAAGGAAAGTTGTAGCAATATTCTTCCAAACCAAGAGTGGTTTTGAGCCTTTTGGGGAAATAAATAAAAGCCAAAATCAAATTGGTGATATTAGACACATTGTCTCTTATTTTGCTGGGAATATTTCTTAAAGCTATCCACATGCTTCTTTAAACTGTCTCTATCACCCAATTGATAAGTGTTTGTCATAAAAGGGTGTTGAATTTTGTCAAATGGTATTTACATTTCTGTAGGAACTCACATGGCATTTAAAAAAAAATTCCGCATGGAGTTGGGGGTGGGGGAACATACAAGGAACAATGACCCAGACAACCATAATGCCAGCCCTCCCAAAGCAAGAACTGCCAAGACTCTATCGTATTGCTCCCAATGTTTTCTCTTAAAGACAACACAACTCCTGCTGATAAAGTTCCACTTAATCAACCCCCATCTCCAGTCTCTCTCTCCCCACAGGGAACCTCTGTCCAACCTTTCTTTCCTCTTTTATTACACTGTGGACTAACCACATTGACTGTTTTGTATTTACATAAATCATATCTATATGGTTATTAAGTCATTTGTTCTTTCTATCTTCGAATTAATTTTGACAGCACATTTTGTTAGAAATCATCTATTTCACATGGATTTGAAGTTTATTCCAATAGCTACACAAAAATCTCTTTGTTTTATAATTCTGTATCCCATAAATAATGGCCTTTATTATTTATAAAATGTGTTTCCATTCATTTTTAAATGGCTTGTCAAGGGTTTCCTCTTTGTATTGATTATTTCAAGCAAATAAACTCTGTGTTTTATAATAAAACTACCCTCATTTTCTCTCAGATTTCATTATTTTTGACCTTTACTTACATTAAGTATTTATTCTACTTCTTTTGTTCATATTATTTTGTTTGATTTCCTCTCACTGGCCTTGTCTGCTGCTAGAAGACACATTGGGGTCCAAGTGTCCTTACTACCAGAGCTCCTCCTTTACCCTTTACCCAGCCCTCCATACAGGTAGGACCTGCTGGGATGGGGACACCTGTAGCCCTATGGTCCTCTAGCATTAGAAAGGCCAGTGAGAGAAAATATGAGTCCTGTGGCCATTTCTGTCCAGAAAAATATAGGTAATAAAATTTAAATAGTAAATTGATACACTAAATAGCAGCTCACATATGCCTGAAGGAAAACTTAGTGTAATAAAAAATAGAACTGTGAAAACTACCCAAGATTCATCACAGAGACAACAAATTATAAATAATTAAAGACAAGTTAGAAGGTATAGAGGATAGAATGAAATGGTGCAATGTAGCTCCAATTGAGAGAAAGCAATATTTGAAGCAATAGTATCTGAGAATGTTCTGGAACTAATGAAGAGGTGAATCCTCCAGTTTGAAAATTCTATATCTTTTATCTGAATTTAGTGGAAAAAATGATTTTCTTACTAGCATCTATGTTAGAACATTCAACTTACAATGTTTTTTATTTCTTTATGAGAATATAACATTAAAAAGTAGTATTGTTCCTGAAAGTAAACTTTTATCTTCATCCTCTTGGAGATCAATAGTTGTGCAGGTGAAGAGAAAGCTAGATGGAGCTCACATCTTACCAGCTGGAGTCTTCTTAGTGCCCGATTTAGAGCAGCAGCAGGTTCCTTTGTTGAGAGCTTTATGCGTATTTCAGAGAGGTATTTATAATCATCCAGTGTTAGGGCAACGGAAGCTCCATTCTGCATCATGATAGTGTATCAGGGCCAAGGTTTTATCAGGCTTCGGTATTTTTGGCAGATTTCAATTTAGAACACTGAGAAAGGATTTTTCCCCACTTGTGGTTAAATTTGCCTCCTAATTAACAAATATTTGTCAGTTAAAATTACAGAAGTTTAATAAGATATAGCTTTTACACATTAGTCATAGAATAATTTGTATTTCCCCTTGTGAAAATGCCTTGACTCCTTTCAAAATTACACTGAACCTCATTTTTTCTCAAAACAAGATTTCCCTACTAAATTTTAAAAACTAAATTACTAACTCATGAATGAGCAAAGCCAGCTAGGGATACTAGTTAGAGCTGCGTATTATAAGGCAGAAGTTTCTGATCCGTGTAATTGTGTTACCAAAATTGCTAAAATGAACTCTTTTAGCCAGTGGTTCCCAGACCCTGTTGGCCGTCAGAATTAAGTGGGGTTACTTGTCCTTACTTCAAATCATCTGAATCAGAACATCCAAGTGGTGGGAATGAGGTATTTTTATTTTTAATAAGGTCCTGATGATTGTCAAGGTTGGCAGTGGTTCTCAACCTTGGTTCTCACCTGCATTTAAAAACACCAATGTTTGGGCCATGTGCCAAATCAATTAAAACAAAATTTTAGGGACTGGAACCCAAGCATCAAAAGTTAGCTCCTCAGGTGATTCCAGAGCCTCGCAAGAGATTGAGAACCATTGTGTAGAGTAGAGCTATTGATTCAAAAGCACGTTAAAGCATCCAAATATTGTTTGAGTGACAATGAGAAGGCACATTTACCTCCAAAAGTAGGAAAAATGTATTTTTGGAACTAAAATATTTAAATTATGTTTTTAAAAAATCATATGTTTAAATCTTTTTAGTCTATCTACAAATCCCACCAACAGGATGTTTCACCATTTCTTGTAAGGTTTATAAGCTCCTCTATTAAAAAGTGGCCACTTACTTTCTTTTAGATGTACATTTATAACCATGTGGTTAACAACCAGGTTTCTCCTAGAAGCAATGAAATACACTTTTTTAAGTCAATAATTATGCTTCAGCTGAAAAATTAAATTCCTAAAATCATGAACAGTTATTTAAGCATTTGCAAAACCTCTTTAAGTGAAGTTTTAAAGGAGATTCAAAGAAACACAAATATCTACAATTTGCTCCCTTGTTCATGTTAAGGTATAACTTTCAAAAGTAAAAACATAACTGACATAATTAATGTAGGAACTAGTAAGATTATAAAGTGGGTTCAAGTAGTATTTGAAAAGAAGGCTCATTGTAGGCAATTTAATAAAGGAATGTTAGTCTATGATGCCAAGTTATATATAAAACTGTCTAATATCCTGCTAGGCAATTTAATAAAGGAATGTTAGTCTATGATGCCAAGTTATATATAAAACTGTCTAATATCCTGCTGCTCAATAAACTGTATCCTTGGGCATTACCTTCTCTGCCACACTATCTACATCTCTTTGGGTAAAAATCTACAAGTTAGCTGTGACTTCATTAACTCTGGGACCACTAGCTAGCTGTGAGTAAAGCCCATTTCCCTAGGTAATCCTTGGCTGAGCTGCTTAAAACTGCCTCCAAGGGATATTGAGGGACAACCTGCTCATATTTGTCTTATGTTCAAATTTTAAATAATTTTTCTTATACCCACCATACTTATTAGCCTCAATTTAATTTTATTCTCCTTATGCTACTTTAAATGGAAACAATTTACGAAGTTAAAAAAAGATGTAGCTGTCTTGGCACTAATAACATAAAACCTGTGACACATGTAATAGATGGATGACCACATTCCCTGACTTGGCCTTAAACTTCTTGTCCACTTGGCTCAAGGCAGCCTCTACCTACCAATTGTCCGACTTGGTACAAACCTCCTTTCCAGGTGAGTTTTAAGGTGTGCTTTAGGTCCTGGGAGAGTCCACATTCCCTGGTGTTACATTGAGTTAAAGATTGCCCACTCAGCTTTCTTCCTGCTGCCAACTCCATTTGAGAAAGCTTGTATCTGTAAATGCTGGATTCAGGAAGGCCAGACTTCAGGCTTCTCTCTTCCCTTCTCTGTGAGCTGCCTTCTGCTTTATGTGCCTCAAATGACCAACGAAATGAAAGAGAACATGTAACTAAGAGGACTGGCTTGCAGGAAATTTTCAATTCTCCACTATCACGTTTTTCTGTGCACAAGGGGGCAATCTTCCTGATGGGTAGCTGAGAGTCCCAAACAATTAAGTTTATTAGTAACATTTTAGAGTAATTGACTAATATGTTACTTAATTAATTAAGTAGGTTGTGCTTATATATTCCTTATGAATTAAAGATAATTTTGTTTCCTTCCCACTGATACTTTGCCTTCTTCCAGCCCTGGTATCCCCTTCCTTTCCTCACTCCAGTAATTCCTCCTACTTCTATCCCCTTCAGGTCAACCTTCCAAACAAACCCCCTACCTACAAACCTACTCCACTCCCCATTGCCCCCTCTGGCCCCGCCCCTCTCCTCCCCCATTCTCCCACACCTTCCCTAGCTTTGCCTGCAAGCATACAATTCACTTAGATCTCTCATCCAGACTGGATTTACTTAGACATCTGATTGCTTAAGTCACTAGAGAGTGTCTCAGAACTATCTTGCTACTACAGAAAATTGTAAATTTATACATTTCTCCATTAACAAAAAGGTAATATACAATTATTTCATGTTTTAGGGTTGAATTTTGACTAAAAATAAGAAATAATCATAGAACTGATAGGTAATAAAACTACAGGAAAGTCCATTAGATTAAAATAGGCTCTGATAAAGATAGCCATGATTGTCAATGATTAAGAATTTACTTAAGACTTCTAGGAAGGGTACCAGCATAAATGTCCATTTACAAATCTCCTTAAATGAATTTTGAAGAAGGCAACTTCCTCTAGTTTAACTAGGAAATGACTATAACCTCATACTGACAACTTCAAAGCACATTGCACCTGCTATAATAATATTTTGGAACAAATTGGAAGAAACTGTTTGGAGCTGATTAAATCCTGGTGATGCCAAGTATGATTTGGCATCACAGGAATAAGCTTAATGAATCTCTGAAGGCACCTCCACCACCACAGCAGTGGGAGCACAGATGCAATATGTGAGCAGGGAGCAGGCCCTGACTAGAGGATACCCCTTAGTTCAGGCTGACAATGAGGGGGCTCAGGGGAGAGACAAAGCAAGGAGTGTTTGTCTGCTGTGTCTCCCTAAATTAAAAGAAATAAGATTGGATCCAAGCCAACAATCCTGCTGCTGAGCAAAGGCAGGCCCGTGGAAGAAAATACTCACTGACCCAGTAAGTAAAAGTCCTGTGAACTGTGAGCAATTGTTCTAAACCAAATTTACCAGCTCAACCTGTTCAATTGGAAATGGGGAACAAAAGACAAACAACATCCAAATGCAAATAAGTCTAAAAACATATGCTCAGACTCACTGGTGTTCACAGGAAATGCAAACTAAATAAGAAGAAAACATTCTTCACTCATCCTATTGGCAAAAAATAAAATCATTAATGAGTTGTGATAACAGCAAGGATCAGATACTGGCACTGTCTTCAAAAAATATCAGTTGTTCTGTAAATGGTGGAAATCTTATGGGAAAGCAGTCTTTTACTCTATGCATCAAATTTTAAAATAGGCTTGCCTTTTGATTGAGTAGTTCAATTTCCAGAGTTATCCTTAAAAATAATTGCACATGAGTCTATGGAGCCATATACATGGATATTTATTGCTTCTATCAAAAAGCAAGTTCTTATAGAGTGGGCACTACCTCTTATCTTAGGTGGCAGTTTGAAAGAAAGAGGTAGATCTCTTTGCTTTGGACTAGATATCTTGCTAAGACATACTGTAAAGTAAAATGAGGAAGTTGCAGAACAATTTATCTGTTAGAGTAAAACGCACCTATCGAGGTATAAATGCATCACTATGTGTGCAGATGTACAAAAATGGAAGGGAAGCATGCAAGCCAAATTCATGACTATTAAAACCTCCAGGGAATAAGAGTGAGAATTGAAGGGGGAATTTCCATTTTTCTGTATTTTTCTCTTGTGTTTTATTGCCTATTTTATAAAATTTGAATGCATTCACAAATTTTACATATATATATATATATATATATATATGTAAGAGGACATCAGGCAGAAAAAAGGGTCAGGACTTCTTTTCCTGAAAACGTAATAATACAATTAAATGAATATAAGTGCTAATCATAATAAAAGAGAGATAACATAGATATCCAAATAAGTTGAATAAGAATTTTAAAGAAACCAAAGCTCAGAAGCTATTAAACTAATTCTAACAAAATGCTTTGTAGAAAGTTATAATAGTAAACACGTATCTTGTACCTATTATGTGTCAGGGACTGTTTATGAGTTTTATAAATGTGAATTTACAGAAACCTTATGAGATAGGTGTCATTGTCCCCATTTTACAGATGAGAAAAATAAGGCACAGAGAGCTTACATAATTTCTGTGATGACTCAGAGTTTAAGTAACAGAGATTGGACTTGAATCTTGTAAATATGGCTTCAGAGTCTACTATCTTAAATTCTATGGTCCAGAATTTCCCACACCTATTAAAATAGGAACAGAACAACACATCTGTAACATGATTTTAAAATGATATCAGAACAAACCAGCAGACAGTACTATGCTTAATTAAACATTAAATGCTTTTCCAGTGCCACCAGTTACACCACGAATTTCCCAACCACATGTCAATGAAATCTAGCAAGAGAATAAAATAAGATGGAATACTATTAGAAAGAAAATAGTAAAGTGGCCATTATTTGTACATGACAGGATGAAATAACTGGGAAAAAATTCAAGACAAATAACTGAGATTGTTATAAACCAGAAGTTAGTTTATAACATGACAAAATTGATACATAAAACTCAGTTGTATATATATATATATATATATATATCACTAGCACAGTTAAAAGATAAAACGAAATTCATTTAAAATAACAACAAGAGGAGCTTCAAGATGGTGGAAGAGTAAGAATTTGAGATCACCTTCCTCCCACACATACATCAGAAATACATCTACATGTGGAACAACTCCTACAGAACACCTACTGAACGCTGGCAGAAGACCTCAGACCTCCCAAAAGGCAAGAAACACCCCACGTACCTGGGTAGGGCAAAAGAAAAAGGAAAAAACAGAGACAAAAGAATAAGAATGGGACCTGCACCAGTGGGAGGGAGCTGTGAGGGAGGAAAGGTTTCCACACACTAGGAAGGCCCTTTGCGGGTGGAGACTGTGGGTGGTGGAGGGGGGAAGCTTTGGAGCCATGGAGGAGAGCGCAGTAACAGGGTGCAGAGAGCAAAGTGAAGAGATTCCTGCACAGAGGATCAGTGTTGACCAGCACTCACCAGCCCGAGATGCTTGTCAGCTCACCCGCCCAGACGGGTGGGGGCTGGGAACTGAGGTTCCGGCTTTGTTCGGGTCCCAGGGAGAGGACTGGGGTTGGCTGCGAGAACACAGCCTGAAGGGGGCTAGTGCACCATGGCTACCCGGAAGGGACTCCGGGAAAAAGTCTGGAACTGCCGAAGAGCCAAGAGACTTTTTCTTGCCTCTTTGTTTCCTGGTGCGCGAGGAGAGGGGATTAAGAGTGCTGCTTAAAGGAGCTCCAGAGATGCATGTGAGCCATGGCTACCAGCATGTACCCCAGAGATGGGCATGAGATGCTAAGGCTGCTGCTGCAGCCACCAAGAAGCCTGTGTGCAAGCACAGGTCACTATCCACACCTCCCCTGGTGGGAGCCCGTGCAACCCGCCACTGCCAGGGTCCTGAGATCCAGGGACAACTTCCGCGGGAGAACATACAGCATGCCTCAGGCTGGTGCAACGTCACACTGGCCTCTGCCGCTGCAGGCTCGCCCCAAACTCCGTACCTGACCCTCCCCCCTGCCTGAGTGAGCCAAAGCACCCTAAGCAGCTGCTCCTTTAATCCCATCCTGTCTGAGTGAAGAACAGACGCCCTCAGGTGACCTACATGCAGAGGCAGGGCCAAATCCAAAGCTGAATCCCATGAGCTATGCGAACAAAAAAGAGAAAGGGAAATCTCTCCCAGCAGCCACAGGAGTAGCGGATTAAATCTCCACAGTCAACTTGATGTACCCTGCATCTGTGGAATACCTGAATAGACAACAAATCATCCCAAATTGAGGAGGTGGACTTTGGGAGCAATGATATATATATATATATTTCCCTTTTTTGCTTTTTGTGAGTGTGTTTCCATATGCTTCTGTGTGAGATTTTGTCTGTATAGCTTTGCTTTTCCCATTTGTCCTAGGGTTCTGTCTGTCCATGGCTTTTATTTTTTTTTCTTTTTTTTTATTAGTAAACTTTGCAGTGCTTGTTTTCATTGGTGGCTTTGTTTTATTTTTGGTTTCGTTGTTCTCTTCTTTCATTCTTTCCTTTTTTTTTCTATTACTTAAAAAATTTATTACTAATTACTTTGTATTTCTTATTTTAATAAATTTTTAATTTTATCTTATTTTATTTTACCTTTTTTTCCTTTCTATCTTTCCTTTCTTTCCCCTTTTATTCTGAGCCGTGTGGATGACAGGCTCTTGGTGCTTCAGCTAGGCATCAGGGCTGTGCCTCTGAGGTAGGAGAGCCAAGTTCAGGACATTGGTCCACTAGAGACCTCCCAGCTCCAAGTAATATCAAACTGTGAAAATCTCCCAGGGATCTCCATCTCAAAGCCAAGACCCAGCTCCACTCAACGACCAGAAAACTACAGTGCTAGACACCCTATGTGAAACAACTGGCAAGAGAGGAACACAAACCCACCCATTAGCAGAGAGGCTGCCTAAAATCATAATAAGGTCACGGACACCATGAAACACACCTCCAGACGTGGACCTGCCCACCAGAAAGACAAGATGCAGCCTCATCCACCAGAACACAGGCACTGCCCCCCTGCACCAGGAAGCCTACACAACCCACTGAACCAACCTTAGCCACTAGGGGCAGACACCAAAAACAACGGGAACTACGAACCTGCAGCCTGCAAAAAGAGGACCTCAAACACAGTAAGTTAAGCAAAATGAGACGACAAAGAAACACGGAACAGATGAAGGAGCAAGGTAAAAACCCACCAGACCAAACAAATGAAGAGGAAATAGGCAGTCTACCTGAAAAAGAATTCAGCGTAATGATAGTAAAGATGATCCAAAATCTGGGAAATAGAATGGAGAACATACAAGAAACGTTTAACAAGGACCTAGAAGAACTAAAGAGCAAACAAACAATGATGAACAACACAAAAAATGAAATTAAAAGTTCTCTACAAGAAATCAATAGCAGAATAACTGAGGCAGAAGAACGGATAAGTGACCTGGAAGATAAAATAGTGGAAATAACTACTGCAGAGCAGAATAAAGAAAAAAGAATGAAAAGAATTGAGGACAGTCTCAGAGACCTCTGGGACAATATTAAATGCACCAACATTTGAATTATAGGGGTCCAAGAAGAAGAAGAGAAAAAGAAAGGGACTGAGAAAATTTTGAACATATTATAGTTGAAAACTTCCCTAATACGGGTAAGGAAATAGTTAATCAAGTCCAGGAAGAACAGAGAGTCCCATACAGGATAAATGCAAGGAGAAACATGCCAAGACACATATTAATCAAACTATCAAAAATTAAATACAAAGAAAAAATATTAAAAGCAGTAAGGGAAAAACAACAAATAACATACAAGGGAATCCCCATAAGGTTAACAGCTGATCTTTCAGCAGAAACTCTGCAAGCCAGAAGGGAGTGGCAGGACATATTTAAAGTGATGAAAGGGAAAACCCTACAAGCAAGATTATCCAACAAGGATCTCATTCAGATTTGATGGATAAATTAAAATCTTTACAGGTAGGGAAGGGGCAAGATGGCGGAAGAGTAAGACGCGGAGATCACCTTCCTTCCCACAGATACAGTAGAAATACATCTACACGTGGAACTGTTCCTACAGAACACCCACTGAACGCTGGCAGAAGACGTCAGACCACCCAAAAGGCAAGAAAATCCCCACATACTTGGGTAGGGCAAAAGAAAAAAGAAATAACAGAGACAAAAGAATAGGGATGGGACCTGCACCAGTGGGAGGGAGCTGTGAAGGAGGAAAGGTTTCCACACACTAGGAAGACCCTTCGCGGGTGGAGACTGCGGGTGGCAGAGGGGGGAAGCTTTGGAGCCACAGAGGCAAGCGCAGTAACAGGGGTGCAGAGGGCAAAGCGGAGAGATTCCCACACAGAGGATCGGCGCCGAGCAGCACTCACCAGCCTGTGAGGCTTGTCTGCTCAGCCGCCGGGGCGGGCGGGGGCTGGGAGCTGAGGCTCGGGCTTCGGTGCTAGCCGGGAGGTAGTCCAGGAAAAAGACTGCAGCTGCCGAAGAGGCAAGAGACTTTTTCTTGCCTCTTTGTTTCGTGGCGCACAAGGAGAGGGGATTCAGAGCGCCGCCTAAACGAGCTCCAGAGACGGGTGCGAGCCGTGGCTATCAACGCAGATCCCACAGCAACAGGGGCGCAGAGGGAAAAATGGAGAGATTCTCGCATGGAGGCTCGGCGCCGAGCAGCGCTCACCAGCCCGAGAGGCTTCTCTGCTCACCCACTGGGGCGGGCGGGGGCTGGGAGCTGAGACTCGGGCTTCGGTCGGATCGCAGGGAGAGGACTGGGGTTGGCGGCATGAACACAGCCTGAAGGGGCTAGTGCACCACAGCTAGCTGGGAGGGAGCCCAAGAAAAAGTCTGCAGCTGCCGAAGAGGCAAGAGACTTTTTCTTGCCTCTTTCTTTCGCGGCGCGCAAGGAGAGGGGATTCAGAGCGCCGCTTAAACGAACTCCAGAGATGGGCGTGAGCCGCGGCTATCAGCGCGGACCCCAGAGACGGGTATGAGACGCTAAGGCTGCTGCTGCCGCCACCAAAAAGCCTGTGTGCGAGCACAGGTCACTCTCCACACTGCCCCTCCCTGGAGCCAGTGCAGCCTGCCACGGCCAGGCTCCCGAGATCTGGGGACAACTTCCCTGGGAGAACGCATGGCGCGCCTCAGGCTGCTGCAACGTCACGCCGGCTTCTGCCGCCGCAGGCTCGCCCTGCCTGCTCCGTACCGCTCCCTCCCCCCGGCCTGACTGAGCCAGATCCCCCGAATCAGCTGCTCCTTTAACCCTGTTCTGTCTGGGGGGGACCAGACGCCCTCAGGCGACCTACATGCAGAGGCGGGTCCAAATCCAAAGCTGAACCCCAGGAGCAGTACGAACAAAGAAGAGAAAGGGAAATCTCTCCCAGCAGCCTCAGAAGCAGCGGATTAAAGCTCCGCAAGCAACTCCATGTGCCTGCATCTGTTGAATACCTGAATAGACAACGAATCATCCCAAATTTAGGAGGTGGACTTTGGGAGCAGGATATATTAACTTTTCCCCTTTTCCTTTTTTTGTGAGTGTATATGTGTATGCTTCTGGGTGAGATTTTGTCTGTATAGCTTTGCTCTCACCGTTAGTCCTAGGGTTAGGTCCGTCCGTTTTTTGTTTTTTGTTTTTTTTTTTTAACTTAAAAAATTTCTTTATCCCTAATAAATGTTTTCTTAATAACTTCTTCCTTATTTTCTATTTTTAAAAATTAAAAAAAATATATTTTAAATAAGTTTTTTCATATTTTTTATTTTAAAAACTTAAAAATTTTTTTAATAATTTTTTTCTTATTTTTTATTATAAAAAATTAATAAATCTATTTTTTAAAATTAAAAAATTTTTTTTTCTTAATAAATTTATTCTTAATAATTTTTTTCTTATTTTTTATTATAATAGCTTTCTTTTATTTTATTTTATCCTCTTTCTTTCTTTCTTTCTATTTCTTCTCCCTTTTATTCTGAGCCGTGTGGATGAAAGGCTCTTGGTGCTCCAGCCAGGCATCAGGGCTGTGCCTCTGAGGTGGGAGAGCCAACTGCAGGACACTGGTCCACAAGAGACCTCCCAGCTCCATGTAATACCAAATGGCGAAAATCTCTCAGAGATCTCCATCTCAACATCAAGACCCAGCTTCACTCAACGACCAGCAAGCTACAGTGCTGGACACCCTATGCCAAACAACTAGCAAGACAGGAACACAGCCCCATCCATTAACAGAGAGGCTGCCTAAAATCATTATAAGGCCACAGACACCCCAAAACACACCACCAGACGTGGACGTGCCCACCAGAAAGACAAGATCCAGCCTCATCCACCAGAACACAGGCACTAGTCCCCTCCACCAGGAAGCCTACACAACCCACTGAACCAATCTAGGCCACTGGGGACAGATACCAAAAACAACGGGAACTACGAACCTGCAGCCTGTGAAAAGGAGACCCCAAACACAGTAAGATAAGCAAAATGAGAAGACAGAAAAACACACAGCAGGTGAAGGAGCAGGGTCAAAACACACCAGACCTAACAAATGAAGAGGAAATAGGCAGTCTACCTGAAAAAGAATTCAGAATAATGATAGTAAAGATGATCCAAAATCTTGGAAATAGAATAGACAAAATGCAAGAAACATTTAACAAGGACGTAGAAGAACTAAAGAGGAACCAAGCAATGATGAAAAACACAATAAATGAAATTAAAAATACTCTAGACGGGATCAATAGCAGAATAACTGAGGCAGAAGAACGGATAAGTGACCTGGAAGATGAAATAGTGGAAATAACTACTGCACAGCAGAATAAAGAAAAAAGAATGAAAAGAACTGAGGACAGTCTCAGAGACCTCTGGGACAACATTAAACGCACCAACATTCGAATCATAGGGGTCCCAGAAGAAGAAGAGAAAAAGAAAGGGACTGACAAAATATTTGAAGAGATTATAGTTGAAAACATCCCTAATATGGGAAAGGAAATAGTTAATCAAGTCCTGGAAGCACAGAGAGTCCCATACAGGATAAATCCAAGGAGAAACACACCAAGCACATATTAATCAAACTATCAAAAATTAAATGTAAAGAAAACATATTAAAAGCAGCAAGGGAAAAACAACAAATAACACACAAGGGAATCCCCATAAGGTTAACAGCTGATCTTCCAGCAGAAACGCTGCAAGCCAGAAGGGAGTGGCAGGATATACTTAAAGTGATGAAGGAGAAAAACCTACAACCAAGGTTACTCTACCCAGCAAGGATCTCATTCAGATTTGATGGAGAAATTAAAACCTTTACAGACAAGCAAAAGCTGAGAGAGTTCAGCACCACCAAACCAGCTTTACAACAAATGCTAAAGGAACTTCTCTAGGCAAGAAACACAAGAGAAGGAAAACACCTACAATAACAAACCAAAACATTTAAGAAAATGGGAATAGGAACACACATATCAATAATTACCTTAAATGTAAATGGATTAAATGCTCCCACCAAAAGACACAGACTGGCTGAATGGATACAAAAACAAGACCCATATATATGCTGTCTACAAGAGACCCACTTCAGACCTAGAGACACATACAGACTGAAAGTGAGGGGATGGAAAAAGATATTCCATGCAAATGGAAATCAAAAGAAAGCTGGAGTAGCAATTCTCATATCAGACAAAATAGACTTTAAAATAAAGACTATTACAAGAGACAAAGAAGGACACTATATAATGATCAAGGGATCGATCCAAGAGGAAGGTATAACAATTGTAAATATTTATGCACCCAACATAGGAGCACCTCAATACATAAGGCAAATACTAACAGCCATAAAAGGGGAAATCGACAGTAACACAATCATAGTAGGGGACTTTAACACCCCACTTTCACCAATGGACAGATCATCCAAAATGAAAATAAATAAGGAAACACAAGCTTTAAATGATACATTAAACAAGATGGACTTAATTGATATTTATAGGACATTCCACCCAAAAACAACAGAATACACATTTTTCTCAAGTGCTCATGGAACATTCTCCAGGATAGATCATATCTTGGGTCACAAATCAAGCCTTGGTAAATTTAAAAAAATTGAAATCGTATCAAGTATCTTTTCCGACCACAACGCTATGAGACTAGATATCAATTACAGGAAAAGTTCTGTAAAAAATACAAACACATGGAGGCTACACAATACACTACTTAATAACGAAGTGATCACTGAAGAAATCAAAGGGGAAATCAAAAAATACCTAGAAACAAATGACAATGGAGACACGACGACCCAAAACCTATAGGATGCAGCAAAAGCAGTTCTAAGAGGGAAGTTTATAGCAATACAAGCCTACCTGAAGAAACAGGAAACATCTCGAATAAACAACCTAACCTTGCACCTAAAGCAATTAGAGAAAGAAGAACAAAAAAACCCCAAAGCTAACAGAAGGAAAGAAATCATAAAGATCAGATCAGAAATAAATGAAAAAGAAATGAAGGAGACAATAACGAAGAACAATAAAATTAAAAGCTGGTTCTTTGAGAAGATAAACAAAATTGATAAACCATTAGCCAGAATCATCAAGAGAAAAAGGAAGAAGACTCAAATCAATAGAATAAGAAATGAAAAAGGAGAAGTAACCACCGACGCTGCAGAAATACAAACGATCATGAGAGATTACTACAAGTAACTCTATGCTAATAAAATGGACAACCTGGAAGAAATGGACAGATTCTTAGAAATGCACAACCTGCCGAGACTGAACCAGGAAGAAATAGAAAATATGAACAGACCAATCACAAGCACTGAAATTGAAACTGTGATTAAAAATCTTCCAACACACAAAAGCCCAGGACCAGATGGCTTCACAGGTGAATTTTATCAAACATTTAGAGAAGAGCTAACACCTATCCTTCTCAAACTCTTCCAAAATATTGCAGAGGGAGGAACACTCCCCAACTCATTCTACGAGGCCACCATCACCCTGATACCGAAACCAGAAAAGATGTCACAAAGAAAGAAAACTACAGGCTAATATCACTGGTGAACACAGATGCAAAAATCCTCAAGAAAATACTAGCAAACAGGATCCAACAGCACATTAAAAGGATTATACACCATGATCAAGTGGGGTTTATTCCAGGAATGCAAGGATTCTTCAATATACGCAAATTAATCAACGTGATACATCATATTAATAAATTGAAGGAGAAAAACCATATGATCATCTCAATAGATGCAGAGAAAGCTTTCGACAAAATTCAACACCCATTTATGATAAAAGCCCTGCAGAAAGTAGGCATAGAGGGAACTTTCCTCAACATAATAAAGGCCATATATGACAAACCCACAGCCAACATTGTCCTCAATGGTGAAAAACTGAAACCATTTCCACTAAGATCAGGAACAAGACAAGGTTGCCCACTCTCACCACTATTATTCAACATAGTTTTGGAAGTGTTAGCCACAGCAATCAGAGAAGAAAAAGAAATAAAAGGAATGCAAATTGGAAAAGAAGAAGTAAAGCTGTCACTGTTTGCAGATGACATGATACTATACATAGAGAATCCTAAAGATGCTACCAGAAAACTACTAGAGCTAATCAGTGAATTTGGTAAAGTAGCAGGATACAAAATTAATGTACAGAAATCTCTTGCATTCTTATATACTAATGATGAAAAATCTGAAAGTGAAATTAAAAAACACTCCCGTTTACCATTGCAACAAAAAGAATAAAATATCTAGGAATAAACCTACCTAAGGAGACAAAAGACCTGTATGCAGAAAATTATAGGACACTGATGAAAGAAATTAAAGATGATACAAATAGATGGAGAGATATACCATGTTCTTGGATTGGAAGAATAAACATTGTGAAAATGACTCTGCTACCCAAAGCAATCTACAGATTCAATGCAATCCCTATCAAACTACCACTGGCATTTTTCACAGAACTAGAACAAAAAATTTCACAATTTGTATGGAAACACAAAAGACCCCGAATAGCCAAAGCAATCTTGAGAATGAAAAATGGAGCTGGAGGAATCAGGCTCCCTGACTTCAGACTATATTACAAAGCTACAGTAATCAAGACAGTTTGGTACTGGCACAAAAACAGAAATATAGATCAATGGAACAGGATAGAAAGCCCAGAGATAAGGCCACGCACATATGGTCACCTTATCTTTGATAAAGGAGGCCAGCATATACAGTGGAGAAAAGACAGCCTCTTCAATAAGTGGTGCTGGGGAAACTGGACAGATACATGTAAAAGTATGAAATTAGAACACTCCCTGACACCATACACAAAAATAAACTCAAAATGGATTAAAGACCTAAGTGTAAGGCCAGACACTGTCAAACTCTTAGAGGAAAACATAGGCAGAACACTCTATGACATAAATCACAGCAAGATCCTTTTTGACCCAGCTCCTAGAGAAATGGAAATAAAAACACAAATAAACAAATGGGACCTAATGAAACTTAAAATCTTTTGCACAACAAAGGAAACCATAAACAAGACCAAAAGACAACCCTCAGAATGGGAAAAAATATTTGCAAATGAAGCAACTGACAAAGGATTAATCTCTAAGATTTACAAGCAGCTCATGCAGCTCAATAACAAAAAAACAAACAACCCAATCCAAAAATGGGCAGAAGACCTAAATAGACATTTCTCCAAAGAAGATATACAGATTACCAACAGACACATGAAAGGATGCTCAACATCATTAATCATTAGAGAAATGCAAATCAAAACTACAATGAGATATCATCTCACACCGGTCAGATTGGCCATCATCAAAAAATCTAGAAACAATAAATGCTGGAGAGGGTGTGGAGAAAAGGGAACACTCTTGCACTGTTGGTGGGAATGTAAATTGATACAGCCACTATGGAGAACAGTATGGAGGTTCCTTAAAAAACTAAAAATAGAACTACCATACGACCCAGCAATCCCACTACTGGGCATATACCCTGAGAAAACCATAATTCAGAAAGAGTCATGTACCAAAATATTCATTGCAGCTCTGTTTACAATAGCCAGGACAGGGAAGCAACCTAGGTGTCCATCATCGGATGAATGGATAAAGAAGATGTGGCACATATATACAATGGAATATTACTCAGCCATAAAAAGAAATGAAATGGAGGTATTTGTATTGAGGTGGATGGAGTTAGAGTCTGTCATACAGAGTGAAGTAAGTCAGAAAGAGAAAAAGAAATACAGTATGCTAACACATATATATGGAATCTACGGAAAAAAAAAAAAAAGGACATGAAGAACCTAGTGGCAAGATGGGAATAAAGACACAGACCTATTAGAGAATGGACTTGAGGATATGGGGAGGGGGAGGGGTGAGATGTGACAGGGTGAGAGAGTGTCATGGACATATATACACTACCAAATGTAAAATAGATAGCTAGTGGGAAGCAGCCGCATAGCACAGGGAGATCAGCTTGGTGCTTTGTGGCCACCTAGCGGAGTGGGATAGGGAGGGTGGGAGGGAGGGAGATGCAAGAGGGAAGAGATATGGGAACATATGTATATGTATAACTGATTCACTTTGTTATAAAGCAGAAACTAACACACCATTGTAAAGCAATTATACTTCAATAAAGTTGTTTAAAAAAAATATCTTTACAGACAAGCAAAAGCTAAGAGAATTCAGCACAGGCAAACCAGCTTCACAACAAATGCTAAAGGAACTTCTCTAGGCAGAAAATACAAGAAAAGGAAAAGACCAACAATACCAAACCCAAAACAATTAAGAAAATGGTAATAGGAACATACATACAAATGTAAATGGCTTAAATGCTCCAACCAAAAGATAAAGACTGGCTGAATGGATACAAAAACAAGACACATATATGTACTGTCTACAAGAGACCCACTTCATACCTAGGGACAAATACAGACTGAAAGTGATGGGATGGAAAAAGATATTCCATGCAAATGGAAATCAAAAGAAAGCTGGAGTAGCAATTCTCATATCAGACAAAAAAGACTTTAAAACAAAGACTATTACAAGAAACAAAGAAGGACACTACATAATGATCAAGGGATCAATCCAAGAAGAAGATATAATTGTAAATATTTATGCACCCAACATAGGAGCACCTCAATACATAAGGCAAACACTAACAGCTATAAAAGCAGAAATCGACAGTAGCACAATTATAGTAGGTTACTTTAACATCCCACTTTCACCAATGGCCAGATCATCCAAAATGAAAATAAATAAGGAAACACAAGCTTTAAATGATACATTAAACAAGATGGACTTAATTGATTTTTTTAGGACATTCCATCCAAAAACAACAGAATACACTTTCTTCTAAGTGCTCATGAAA
The DNA here is from genome assembly GCF_028564815.1 of Eubalaena glacialis. Taxonomy (NCBI): domain Eukaryota; kingdom Metazoa; phylum Chordata; class Mammalia; order Artiodactyla; family Balaenidae; genus Eubalaena; species Eubalaena glacialis. The sequence goes on along the minus strand of NC_083724.1, from coordinate 104,494,537 downwards.
CATTCTCCAAGATAGATCATATCTTGGGTCACAGGTAAAGCCTTGGTAAATTTAAGAAAATTGAAATCGAATCAAGTATATTTTCCAAACATAACACTATGAGAATAGATATCAATTACAGGAAAAAATCTGTAAAAAATACAAACACCTGGAGGCTAAACAATACACTACTTAATAACCAAGAGATCACTGAAGAAATCAAAGAGGAAATAAAAAAAGACCTAGAAACAAATGAAAATGAAAACACAAGGACCCAAAACATATGGGATGCAGCAAAAGCAGTTCTAAGAGGGAAGTTTATAGCAATATAATCCTACCTTAAGAAACAAGAAATATCTCAAATAAACAACCTAACCTTACACCTAAAGCAATTAGAGAAAGAGAAACAACAACAAAAATAAAAACCCAAATTTAACAGAAGGAAAGAAATCATAAAGATCAGATCAGAAATAAATGAAAAATAAATAAAGGAAACGATAGCAAAGATCAATAAACCTAAAAGCTGGTTCTTTGAGAAGAGAAACAAAATTGATAAACCATTAGCCAGACTCATCAACAAAAAAAGGGAGAAGACTCAAATCAATAGAATTTGAAATGAAAAAGGGAGGTAACAACTGACACTGCAGAAATACAAAGAATCATGAGAGATTGCTACAAGCAACTCTATGCCAATAAAATGAACAACCTGGAAGAAATGGACAAATTCTTAGAAATGCACAACCTTCGGAGACTGAGGCAGGAAGAAATAGAAAATATGAACAGACCAATCACAAGCACTGAAATTGAAACTGTGATTAAAAATCTTCCAACAACCAAAATTCCAGGACCAGATGGCTTCACAGGCGAATTCTATCAAACATTTAGAGAAGAGCTAACACCTAGCCTTCTCAAACTCTTCCAAAAGAGAGCAGAGGGAGGAACACTCCCAAACTCATTCTATGAGGCCACCATCACCCAGATACCAAAACCAAACAAAGATGTGACAAAGAAAGAAAACTACAGGCCAATATCACTGATGAACATAGATGCAAAAATCCTCAACAAAATACTAGCAAACAGAATCCAACAGCACATTAAAAGGATCATACACCATGATCAAGTGGGGTTTATTCCAGGAATGCAAGGATTCTTCAATATACACAAATCATTCAACATGATAAACCATATTAACAAATTGAAGGAGAAAAACCATATGATCATCTCAATAGATGCAGAGAAAGCTTTCGACAAAATTCAACACCCATTTATGATAAAAGCCCTGCAGAAAGTAGGCATAGAGGGAACTTTCCTCAACATAATAAAGGCCATATATGAGAAACTCACAGCCAACATCATCCTTAATGGTGAAAAACTGAAACCATTTCCACTAAGATCAGGAAAAAGACAAGGTTGCCCACTCTCACCACTATTATTCAACATAGCTTTGGAAGTGTTAGCCACAGCAATCAGAGAAGAAAAAGAAATAAAAGGAATGCAAATCGGAAAAGAAACAGTAAAGCTGTCACTGTTTGCAGATGACATGCTAATATACATAGAGAATGCTAAAGATGCTACCAGAAAACTACTAGAGCTAATCAATGAATTTGGTAAAGTAGCAGGATATAAAATTAATGCACAGAAATCTCTTGCATTCCTATATACTAATGATGAAAAATCTGAAAATGAAATTAAGAAAACACTCCCATTTACCATTGTGACAAAAAGAATAAAATATCTAGGAATAAACTTACCTAAGGAGACAAAAGACCTGTATGCAGAAAATTATAAGACACTGATGAAAGAAATTAAAGATGATACAAATAGATGGAGAGATATACCATGTTCTTGGATTGGAAGAATCAACACTGTGAAAATGACTCTACTACCTGAAGCAATCTACAGATTCAGTGCAATCGCTTTCAAACTACCACTGGCATTTTTCACAGAACTAAAACAAAAAATTTCACAATTTGTATGGAAACACAAAAGACCCCAAATAGCCAAAGCAATCTTGAGAATGAAAAATGGAGCTGGAGGAATCAGGCTCCCTGACTTCAGACTACACTACAAAGCTACAGTAATCAAGACAGTATGGTACTGGCACAAAAACAGAAATATAGATCAGTGAAACAGGGTAGAAAGCCCAGAGATAAAACCTCACACATATGGTCACTTTATCTTTGATAAAGGAGGCAAGAATATACAATGGAGAAAAGACAGCCTCTTCAATAAGTGGTGCTGGGAAAACTGGACAGCTACATGTAAAAGAATGAAATTAGAACACTCCCTAACTCCATACACAAAAATAAACTCAAAATGGATTAGAGACTTAAATGTAAGGCCAGACGCTATCAAACTCTTAGAGGAAAACATAGGCAGAACACTCCATGACATAAATCACAGGAAGATCCTTTTTGACACACCTCCTAGGGAAATGGAAATAAAAACAAAAATAAACAAATGGGACCTGATGAAACTTAAAAGCTTTTGCACAGCAAAGGAAATAATAACAAGACAAAAGGAAAACACTCACAATGGGAAAAAGTATTTGCAAATGGAACAACTGACAAAGAATTAATCTCTAAAATTTACAAGCAGCTCATGCAACTCAATATCAAAAAAAACGAACAACCCAATCCAAAAATGTGCAGAAGACCTAAATAGACATTTCTCCAAAGAAGATATACAGATTGCCAACAGACACATGAAAGAATGCTCAACATCATTAATCATTAGAGAAATGCAAATCAAACTACAATGTGATATCATCTCACACCGGTCAGAATGGCCATCATCAAAAAACCAAAAAAAATAAATGCTGGAGAGGGTGTGGAGAAAAGGGAACACTCTTGCACTGTTGGTGGGAATGTAAATTGATACAGCCAGTATGGAGAACAGTATGGAAGTTCCTTAAAAAACTAAAAATAGAACTACCATATGACCCAGGAATCCCACTACAGGGCATATACCCTGAGAAAACCATAATTCAAAAAGAGTCATATACCACAATGTTCACTGCAGCTCTATTTACAATAGCCAGGACATGGAAGCAACCTACGTGTCCATCAACAGATGAATGGATAAAGAAGATGTGGCACATATATACAATGGAATATTACTCAGTCATAAAAGGAACGACATTGAGTTATTTGTAGTGAGGTGATGGACCTAGAGTCTGTCATACAGAGTGAAGTAAGTCAGAAAGAGAAAAACAAATATGGTATGCTAACACATATATATGGAATCTAAAAAAAAAAAAAAAAGTCATGAAGAACCTGGGGGCAAGACGGGATAAAGACGCAGACGTAGTAGAAAATGGACTTGAGGATACGGGGAGGGGAATGGGTAAGCTGAGACAAAGTGAGAGAGTGGTAATATATATTTTGATATACATACACTACCAAATATCAAATAGATAGCTAGTGGGAAGTAGTTGCATAGCACAGGGAGATTAGCTCAGTTCTTTGTAACCAGCCAGAAGGGTGGGATAGGGAGGGTGGGAGGGAGAGAGACACAAGAGGGAAGAGATATGGGGATATATGTATATGTATATCTGATTCACTTCGTTATAAAGCAGAAACTAACACACCACTGTAAAGCAATTATACTCCAATAGAAACGTTAAAAAAAAAAATGAGCTTGTTAAAATAATGGAAATCAGGCCCACCAGAACTACTGAATCAGAATCTGGACTTTTACAATCTCCCCAGTGTACTTGTGTACACGTGAATAGTTGAAAGGTACATTTCTACCTCGACATGTCTTTTCTGTCTGAGAAATACACACAGTTTACCCAGTTTGTTGTAAATAAAACACTCAAAAATGCAAAATAAAATGAAATAAAATAACAACAAAACTAAAGAAAATATCTAGAAAGAATTTTAACTATGTGCAGAAACTATTAGCAATGTGATACATGAATAAATGAAGATATAAATGTATAAAATGCATGAAAAATTAATAAACATTAGTTTTCTTTTGAAAGGAAGATTTAATATTACAATGATGTTGATACTCCCTAAATTAGTCTAAAACTCCAATCTAATTCCAGTCAAAGTCTCAAAGATCTATTTTTGCCCCTTGGATAACATGCATTCTAAAGTTCACCCAAACAAACAAGCCTTAGAGGAGAGGCAGGATGAGGTTGGGAGAAAAAGAAAAATCTTGAAAATGAAGAGTAATGAGAGATTCTTTTCCCCTACCAGTTCGGAAAATATAATATGAAGCTAGTGTGATACTAGTATAAGAATTTTCTGACAGAATAATGAAACAGAATTAAAGACCAAAAAGAATAACAGAATAAAAAGACACACACAGACCCAGTTAAATATGGTGATGAAAGTAATTCAAATAAATGGGAAAAGATAGCTCTATAAGTGATTTTTAGGCAACTATCTAGCTATTACACTAGATTCCTAACTTTATTCTAACATCAACCTAAATTCTAGATAGATCAGTATGTAAATGTTAAAAGAAACCCAAACATACAATAAGAAAACATGAATGCATAATTTTATCATCTAAATGGAAATGATTTTAAGTAGCATGCTATAAAACTGATAAATTTTACTTAGAAAGATTTTCATGGCTGAAAAAAAGGCAGCAACAAGAAAACATCATAAATATGGTTGAAAGAAGACGGTAAATGGGAAAAAACAAAATATACCGTACATAAGTGTTGAATGATTAATTTCTTTCACATAAAAATAACTCTTCAAAATAAATAAATGGAGTTTCTGCTTCTGGCCCTAATGGAAACAGAAGGACTGGATGCCTCATGAATTAAACAGCAAAATATCTAAATAGAATATGTGAAACTATGATTGTCAGATATAGAAAAATTGCACAGGCAGTGATCCTTGAGAGAAGAGAAACAAATGAGGTGAGGACCACAAATGTCCCAGACCCCTGCCAAGGGTGTTTCTAGGATACAGAGAGGGAGGTGAAAGCCCAAGGGATTCACTGAACTGAGAAGACAGAATTCAAATTTCAGGCAGGCCAAGGTAGCTAGAATTGCAAGGCAAAATACTAGAGAGGATAGCACTTCAGAGGCAGCTGCAAAAATCTGCAAGTCTTTGACTGAACACTGACCTGGGCATGAAAGTCAGGGAACTACCACATGTGGGGAAAGAAACACCATAGAGAAACAGACAAAACTATCTCCACAGCTCACAGGAGGTTAGGAAGAGTTTCAGTTCCTATAGCTAGCTTGGTAAGGCTGCCTAATAAACTGGGCAGTGGGTAGAGTTCTCAAGAACCGTAGTCAGTAGTGGGATCAATTTTTCTCTCTACTAAAGGCACAGTTTAAAAGCAAGCCTCAAAAGGAATAAAGTAAATGTGGCTTAACTGCATTGCAAAACAGAGTTCAAAAATATTTTTTAAATGACAAAAGCCAGCATAATTCAGAATGTTCAGAATCTCAAAAAAATTACTAAGCATACAAAGAATCAGAAAAACATGACCCATAAATCTGAGGAAATCAATCAAAAGGGACAGATCTTAATGTGACACAGATGATAGATTTAACATCCGAGGACATTAAAACAGATATTGTCAATACGTTCCATATGATCAAGGTTGCAAAACCATGAGCAAGATAAGGACAGAAACGATACTTGTAAAATAGTCACAAAACAAACTTCTAGAGATGAAAAATACAATATCCAAAATGAAAAATCTACTAGATGAAATAAACAGCATGGGCATTGCAGACAAAAAGAGTAGTGAACTCGAAGACACAAGAATTAAAATTATCCAGAATGAGACACAAAGATGAAAATAAAAGACCAGAAAGAGATCACTGAGCTGTGGGACAAGAGCAGGCAACAAAGCCTGTGAGTGCACAACTGAGTACCAGAAAGAGGAGAGAGGGAATATTTAAAGAAATAAAGGCCAATTATTTTTCCAAATTTGAGTAAAACTATAAACCCAGAGTTTCAAGATGCTCAAAAGCACCCAAGCAGAAGAAACAAGAGGAGCTCATATCAGGGCACATCTTAATAAAATTGTTGAAAATTGCTGGAAAAGGGAAAATATTAAAAGTAACCAGAGAAAAAAAACATATTAGTACAGAGGGGAAAATAATCACAGATTAAAAAATAAAAATGTCTCATAAGAAAAAATATAAGCCAGAGGAAAATTGAGCATCAGTTTTAAAGTAATAAAAGGAAAAAGAAGTTGTCCTAAAATTCTACACCCAGCAAGAATATTTTTCAAAAATAAAGGCAAGATAAAATAATGTTTTGAGACATACATAATCTGAAAGAATTCATTGCCTGCAGATCTGAACTACAAGAAATTTTTTTTTTTGGCTACACTGCGGCACTTGTGGGATCTTAATTCCCTGACCAAGGATTAAATCTAGGCCCTCGGCAGTGAAAGCATGCAGTCCTAACCACTGGACCACCAGGAATTCCCACACTACAAGAAATCTTAAGGGAAGTTCTTCTGTCCCTGGAAAACTATAATAAATAGAATAAAGAGAATCAGAAATGGTAAATATGTGGTTAAACATAATAGAATTTTCTTATTTAATATCTCTTTAAAGATAATTGACTATTTAAAGAAAAAATAAGGACAATAATAATACAAACAAGAAAATTATAATCTACAATGTGTTCTAGATCTCCAACATGTATAGAAGTCAAGCAGCAGCTATAACCCAAAGGTCAGAGGGAATCAAATGAAATGACACTATTTTAAGGTTCTCACATTATATGGGAAGTGGCATAATAGTATTTGAAGGTAAACCTTGATAAGTTAAAGTTGTATATTGTAAACCTAGAGCACCTACTAATAAAACCAAAAAGAGGTTTTGATATAAGCCAATATAAAGGTAAAATGGAATCATAAAAAAATAAACAAACAAGAGAAAAAATGAACAATTAGATAAACAAAAAAATGCATAACAAAATGGTGAACTTAAATTCACCATATAAAAATCTCATAAAATGTAAGCGGTTTAGATGCTCCAATTGAAAAACCAAAGACTGTCAGACTGGTTAAAACAAGACCTAACTGTATGGTGCTTATAACAAATCCATTTTACATTTAAAAGTAAAAGAATGGTGAAAGGATACAGACATAATAAAAATATGCTGGAATGGCTATGTTAATATCAGTATATTTAACAGCAAATATTAGTAACAGGCATAGAGGGTTACTTCATTGTTATAAGAGAGGTCAATTCTTCAAAGGGATATTACAATCCTAGATATTTATGCACCTATAATGGATCTCAAAGTAAATGAATATAAAAAAAAAATCCACAGTTATAGTGGGAGATTGCAACAACTGTATCTCAATAATTAATGGAAAAATAGACAGAATCAGTAAGAATATAGAAAACTTTAACCATACCATCAACCATTTAGATCTAACTGGCATTTATAGAACATAATGCACACTGTTGGCAAGTGCATAAGCCCTTTCTTTCTACAAATTTTGACAATTTTTTCAATTCCGAGATATTTTCTTCTATTATGTCTTTGAATATTTCCTCTACTACTTTTTTTTTTTTTCTTCTCTTTCTGGAACACCTATTAGTTGCATCCTGGTTCTCTAGAAATCTCTATTTTTTTCTAACTCTTTGATATTTGTTTCTTTTGTTTTGTTTTTGCTCTTTCTAAATATCATCTCAACGTTTATTTCAGCCATCCTATTGCAATTTTATTTAAGAAATAATCCTTAGTTTTCATGAAGCCTTCTTCGTTCTCTAACTGTTCTATTCTCATTGTTAACTAGTAACAGTCTGGGTTTTTGTTTTCTTTTAAAGAATAAAATATTGTCTCAGTTCTCTATGATATAAATTAAGATTCTTTTGCAGTTCTCATTTTTAATTTTGTATTTTTTGTTTTGTTTTTCTGTAGCTGACTTTACTCACATGCCCCGTGGAATGCTCACTCATTTGTAAATGAATGCTCTACTGCTTGATTGGAACAGCTGGTGTGCTTTACTCTGATATCACTAGCCTCTCTGAATGAGGGGCCTGACAGAAAGCTCTTTGTATGTGGACAGGGCCAATTGACTGGCAGATTCCAGCTACAATTTGGAGTGGGAGAGGGCAGTCTGTACAGCAATGAGTTCATTAACAATGCTGAGATATCTGTCTCTTCCCCCATTCTGGCTTTCCATGCTGTGGGTTGTGTGCTCCACCCTGACTCATCTGCACAGAGTGACCTAGGCTCTGGATCCCTCTGCTGTGGGTTTTTCACACAGTTGTCCCTCTGACTTCAAGAAATTCACCCTGTCACTGGCCTGCAGATACCTTTCTCCCTTATTTGCATGCATTCAATTAACTTGCTCTTTTGTACAATGTTTCCTGCTTTATTCTAAGCTATGATTAGTTAACAGGCAAATACGAGCCATACCAAACACAAGCCTGACGACACTGTTTTCTGAAATAATAAGTGATAATCATTTTTCTTGGGTTAGTATTATGCTTCCATGCCTGGCTCCAAAAAACTGCTTTTCAGTTGCAGGTCATCTGCAAATTCCAAATAACAACTTGCTCTTTAAAAATAAAACATAAATTAATTTCTGCCAGAGTGAGAGAATATTAGGACTTTAACTGGAACAGTTGATCAGATTCAAAAGTATCTTTTATAAATTATGTTCTCTGAGGCTACCTCTGTCTTAACACTTAGTGTTCTTTCCTAAGTCGTGTTTTGGGGTTGCTATATAGAATGGTATGAATAGAGAAAATTAAATAAGATATAGCTATACTAAATATACATTGTTTTTAAAAGTCAATTATAAAGATTATTTTAAAATTATCCTTCTTTTGGTGGAATGAATCATCCTAACAATCAAAATTATTTCTTTGACTTCGGTTATTCAATTATTATGATCACAATTAATTAACAAATTCTGGTTAAAAATGTGTTTAGCCTAATAATATTAGCAGTAGAAAGGGAATTTGGTTAGCAGGTATGAGACTGCTTTTTGATTTCATCTGTGTTAATGACTCATTCTTGCTACTTTGCTAAACAAATGCTAATTTTATCAAACTAAATCATGTCAAAATAGCCTGAGAGCTATGATTTGTTACATGAACAAAAATTTTATTACAATTGTTATTATTGTTAATTTTACTATTAAGGACATAGTTTTACAGGACTGATATTTTACTGTTTCCATACATACATATTTTCAAACTAGTGCAATTAATATAGCAGGCATATGATATTTATATTAGAGACAAAATAAAATTTGTTATGTTTCTCTATAATTGGGTAGTAGTTGAGAATTGTCCACCAGGACCATACAAATATAGGACATTCCACAAGTATTTAGGCCAAACTAGTATTTTTTTTTCTTTTTTTCTTGGTACATTTTGATACATTCTGCTTTTTTAGATTTGTAACGCATGTTAGATTGATGAAAATAATTGGCACAATAGTAGGACATTTAGAGCCAGACTGCCTGAATTCAACTCCTGACTCACTAGTCATGTGACTTCACAAGGTACTTAGCTTCTCAGCCTTCCTTTCCTCATCTGTAAAATGGGGACAAGCATATCTAGCCCCATGGGTGGTGGTGAGGTGTGAATAAATTAATCCATGGGCAACTTTCAGAAGATTCCTGACACAAGGTAAGCACTTAAGCTATTCGTACTCTTGTCCATCATTATATTTGTTGTGGAGTAAATTACCTGAAAATGATTCTGTATAAATAGTGTACAAAGGAATTCTCATGAAGTCTTTATTGGTGATTAATCAACTTATAAGCTATTCCCATCTGAATCAATACCTTAAGCTTAGACAATCAGCATACTTTCCTTACTGGTGTAATTGCAGTTGTTTTGAACATTACTGGAAGGAGTGGGGTGGTAGATCTTGCCACTTTTGCATAAATAGGACACAGGAAACTATGTTCCCAGGCACTCTGCCTGTGGACCCTGCAGCTCCCCTTCAGGTTGCATCTTGCCACCTGGCCAGGGATAAGTCCTGGCAGTTGAGCCTGCCATTAGCATCTGGGGTGTCTCCTTCCAGGGGAGACTTTCACACCATGTATTCAAGGATTCTGAGGGCAGTCATTATGGACCCTACACCAGCTCTCTACTCCATATCTGTATCTTTGACAGAATGTGCACTGAAACCTGCTTTCACTGTAACTTATTTTGGGGTGCCAAGGCTGTATGATGGCTGATGCTTACCAAAATAACCTGCCATTTACCACAGCACCAAATTGCTAGGAACCATCTAGCTGCTTTACCAACCTCCATGCCAGGCACTTTGCTCACAGTATCTTAGGGAATTTTCATAGATACTCTGAAAAGTTAGTGGTACCATTTTTCATTTTATGGAAAAGGAGTCTATGGTCAGGGAGAAGTAGCCGTGTCACAGGGAGAACAGGTTAGTGAGCGACAGAGCAGGATTGGAACCCAGTTCTGAACAGAAGCCCTAAGCCCTTAATCAGTGCACTATTTTTTAGTCACACAATGCTGATACCTCATTGGCTATTTTATAGCTTCTTAAACAGTGGACTTTTGTCACCACTAATGTTAAACAGATTATATGATATACATAGATCAGCTGCTATGTTTCTATGAACATATCCTTTTATTTTAGGAAGCTGCTGCTCTCTGAAAACACTTTATTTTTTTCCCCAAAATGGTACTTTTTACTTATTCATGTGGCATATTCATTCACTTTAATTGTTTTTGCTGTGGTTATCTGCTTCCTTAGAGATGTTTCAACTCATCTTAGTTTAGACTAGGGTACTATTCTTAGTAAATCGTTAAGTAGCTGAAAAGTCTTTCTTTTTTAATCATTGAAAGCAAGACAGAATAGTTCTTGGCCCAGTGTCATTCAATTAATTCAAGTGGGATAGATTTGGGAAAACCTCCAACTGTTTTCTTTAACACCAGCTTTATGCTGCAAAGAAGGAAATGATTAATTTTGCTTTTATATTCTCTCTTGTACACAAGAAGAAAACTCTATGGAGCATTTTCACAATGGCCTAACCCATATCTTCTTTGCTAATCATTCTTGACTTATCTTGACAATCAGATCATTTAAAGTCTCCTTTTTTTTGCTAGAAATTCTATGCAGGGTTTTGTGAAGCAAAACCATCGAATAGATTTCCCACTAGTACAAGTAAAATGTGTTAACTATGAGACCTCCATCTAGTTAGCATTTGGAGGAATGTGAAAGAGGAGGAAAATTATGTTTTCTTGTTCTCAAAAATATTACAGGAGAATGCAGCAATAATTGTTCATCTGTATGAGTGGAAAATCAGAGGAATAGGTGAATCCTGACAAAAAATCTATGTTTAAAGTAATCTATATTTAAAGATATTTCAAGCAACTGGAATTTATTTAAGGGTGTATGGACTGATGGTGTCATTAAATTAAGTCTTTAACATTTGCTTAAATATGGTTACTGAATGTATCATTAAAAACAACCTTACAGTATAAAGCTAGTTACACAGAAATTATTTGCCAGTGGGTATAGTGTGTGTGTGTGCGTGTGTGTGTGTGTAAAAGTAATTATCCTGGTTAATTTTATTTTTTTACAGAAAACATTTAAATCAATCACCTGAATGCCAATTTGATCTTATCCCATTGAAAATTTGAACAAGAACCCAAGAGGCTTTGAAAAATGATTTTATTTAAGTGGTGTGGTGTCTCCTAGCTAAGCTAGGAGTTTAAACAAAATTAGGCAAAGAGAAAATAATGCTTGAAATCATGATGCCTTACTTTCATATGTGTTATATAACCTCAAGTTATACGAGGAAATGAGGATAATGGAATTGGGTACCTTTATTTCTTAGACAATTAGCTATTTTACAAAACATTGATTTTCATCTAAATGTGTTATTTTTAAAGTTTTCTATTTTAGTCATTTTGCAAAAATCAATCAGATAGGGCTATAATAGAGTGGCTTGCAGTAGAGCAACTTTCCCACTGAGACAAACTAGAAAATTTGCATGAAAATGTACAAAACTTCTCTTTGAGGCAGCCAGGACTTAAGGAGTCAGATCCAGAGGGTTGGGCATCTCACATAGGTGAGCTAACTGCATACAAATCCCTTTCCTCTTTCAAGCATTTCCCAAGTCCCGATATTGAGCCAGAGACTGAAAAGCCTGACAAAGAGAGGCTATCAGGAGTCAGAGTTGCTGTCAGAGATATTCAGTCAGATGGGGGCAAAGGGTGATAACATTTGGGAGTCAGTTTGCCAAAGCTACCTGGAATTAAGAGGCCAAGGTCCCAAAGACAGTCAACACAGACATTCCCCCAAGGCAAGTTCTGGTTGAGCTGCACAGAGCAAGAGGACAAGAAGACAAACAGAAAGAATCTAAATAGGCAGAATAGGGGAAATAAATGTAGAGGAGATTAAGAAAATTAGACAAGGGTTCATGGGAAGCACAATATGTTCTTGGTTTGTTTTGTGAATTACAAATATTTTTTCTCAGTTTATTTATGTCTTTGGCTTTACAGTTTTACATATGATGGCTTTTGCTTGGAGAAATTTTTGAATATTATATAATCAAGTACATTTTCTTTTACATTATGATTTCTAGGTCTTATTCATACTTAGAATGTGTCCAATCATAGGTTAAAAAAAGTCTCCACAGTTCCTCATATTAGATATAATGCATGAACCCAACCTTTGTGTTTTTCCCCAAGGCAGTTATGCATTTATGTCAGCACCATTTATCGAATAATTCATTTTTCTGCCCATCCATGATTTGAAATGACACTTTTATCACATACTAAATTTCTGTGTAATTTTTTGTATTTCTGAATTTTCAATTAGATTAATCTTTCAGTTCATTTATGTGTCAATACCACGTGTTTCTTTTAATACATTTTTATTTTTAAATAGGTTAAAATTTGCAGATATTTACAGAAATAGTACAGAGTTCCCTGTGCCATTCACCCAGCTCCTCCCAATGATAGTATGTTCATAACAATAGCACACTGTTAAAATAAGTAAGTTGATATTGGTGGAATACTATTAACTTCAATACAGATCTTATTCACATTTCACCATTTGTTGGGAAGGAGAGTGTATAGCTCTATGAAATTTTATATATTGCAATAACATGCATAGATTCATAATCACCAAAATTAGGATACCGTTCTAGCAACACACACCAAAAAAATCCTCATGTTACCATTTATTTGTCATACCTACTCCCAGTCCTAACACTGGGCAACCACTGATCTGTTCTCCACCACTGTAATTGTCACCTCAATAATATTATGTATATGAATCATACATTATGCTACATGTTCTTCTGTAATCAAACTTTTGAGGTAACTGTAGATTCACATGGAGTTGTAAGAAATAAATGTTCCAGGCATTCTTTACCCAATTTCCCCCAATGTCAGAATCTTACAAAATACAAGGTCTCAAAAGAGGATGTTGACAATGATTCAATCCACTAGCCTTATTCAGATTTCCTCACTTTTACCTGTACTTATCTGTGTGTGTATATACCTCTGTGCATAGTTGTATGCAATTTTATCTCATGTGTAGGTTTATGTATTCATCACTACAGTCAAGATACAGAACAGTTCCATCAACACGAGGATTTCTTGTGTTGCCCTTTTATAGTAATACTTACTTCCCCTACTCCTGCCCCACCTCCTTCTCTAAACCTTGGAAACAACTACTCTATTCTTCTTTTATAAAATTTTATCATTTCAAAAATATTATATAAATGATATAAATGGAATCGTATAGTATGTAACTTCTTTGGATTGTTTTTATTCACTCAGCATAATTCCCTGAAGATTCATCTAAGTTGTTGCAGAAAGAATAGTGTATTCCTTATTATTGTTGAGTAGAATTCCAAAGGATGGATACATTATAATTTGACCATTCACCAATTGAAGAACATCTGGGTTGTTTCTAGTTTGGGGCTATTATGAATAAAGCTTCTATGAACATTTGTGTACAGGTTTTTCTGTAAACCTAAGTTTTCATTACTCTGAAATAAATACCAAAGGATGCAATTCTTAAGTCATATGGTAACTGAGTGTTCAGTTTTATAAGAAACTGACAAAATGTTATCAGAGTGGTTATACCATTTTACCTTCGCATCAGCAATTTATGAGTGATGCATTTCTCTGCATCCTTGCCAACATTAGATGTTGCCACTTTTTTATTCTGATAGGTGTGTACTGATATCTCAATGTGGTTTTAATTTGCATTTCCCTGACAGGTAATGATGTTGAACATCTCTTCATGGGCTTATCACCTGTATATCACTTTGTCATTATCTCTTTTTCTAATAAGATTGTTTTTGCTGTCAAATTTTGAGAGGTCTATATTCATTCTTTCTACACGCTGGTCCTTTGTCAGATTTGTGGTTTCTAAATATTTTCTCCCAGCCTATAACTTGTCTTTTCTTTCTATTAAGATGAGCTATCACTGAGCAAATGTTTTTAATTTGAATGTGATAAATTTATCATTTTTCTTTTTGTGACTCATGCATACAGGGTCAAGTTTAAAAATTCTTTGCCAGTCTTATATTCCAGAAAAATTTCTCTTATGTCATTTTAGGTAAACTTATAGATTAACATTTTACATTTGAGTTTGTACTCTATCTTGATTTAATATTTGTATAAGAAGAAAGGTTTAGGTTGAAGTATTTTTGTTTGTTTTTTGTGTTTTTTGTTTTTACTGTGGATGTTTAGTTTCTCCAACATCATTTGCTAAAAAGATTACCCTTCCTCCACTGAATCATTTTTGCACCCATGTCAATAATAAGTTGGGGGCGCTCACTTCCAGTCTGGATAAGATTCTATAAACTCCTTTTTTTCTCCTCCCCACTGATTACAACTACGTGCTCTGGAAATAATGCAAGAGGCAACTACATGTGAATTCTGAGTGGAGGAATGAGGAAGGTGAACTGCTTTGGGATACCAAGAAAAGGAAAAACACAGCAGCAGGGGTCTTCCATCTCCCCACCCAACATAAGAAGTTTGTTCAATTCTAGTGTTTCTTAACAAAAGAAGGCAGCTTCTACAGGCTTATTCCTCCCCAAGATGCAATGGGAGTCCTGAACATAACAGCAGGTGCACCCAGCATCACTGGCAAGGGGAATGATGGGTGAGCCCCACTAATGTTAAGCAGCCAGGGATAGTGTTCTTCTTTACTGCCAGGCCCAAGACTCCCTCCACCACTGAGAAGTACAACGGTGGCCAGAGGCACAACTATTAAGCACCCAGTACAGGAAGCTGCTTTGTCTCCATAGACCTGATACTTAACTCTGCCATCCAGGGACAGAGTAGTCAAGAGGCACTGCCCAGAGGTATCCTGCCAGAACAATCAACCCAAGACTTGACATGCATTCTCCATGCCCCATGACTAGGGAGGATCCTACCACAGCAAGCTCCCAGTTAAGGACTCTCTTCATCTCCATAGACCTGGAGACCTCCTCCCACACTGAAAGACACTGGGTGGTCTGGCTGGGGAAAACCCCATTTGACCCCTCACACATGATCAGCAGAGCTAAAAGGATGCCCCTGTGGCACCAAGTAATCAAGGAGACTAAAATAGGACCACAGAGGCTCTGAAAATTTAATTGACTTTAGAACCACAGACCACAAAATAGACAAGGAATTTCATGCTAAACTTAAAAAAGGGTAACTATCTGTTAAAGTAAAACATTTAGAGAGTACCCAGAGTCTTCCAGAATCACAGACAAAATTTCCAGGATACAAAAAAAAAAAAAAAAAAAAAAAAAAATCACCCATTATACAAAGAACCAGAAAAATCTCAACTTGAATGTGAAAAGACAATCAAATGATACCAGCACTGAGAGCAATCAGATATTGGAATTATCAGACAAGAATTTTTAAGTGCCTGTCATAAAAGTGCTTAAACAATCAATTATAAATATTCTATAAAAAATAGAAAATCTCAGCAATGAACTAGAAGTAATAAAAACAAAACAAAAACAAAACAAAACAAAGAAATATTTTTTGAATTACTCTTTGGTGGAGTAAGAACCACCAAAAATCTCCTCCTCCATAAAAATAATGAGAATATTGGCCAAAAAAAAAATAGTTAAAATCAGTATGATCAATCTGTAGAAATTAACCTAATGCTTGTAACAATCTAAGGTGTGTTTATTCAAGAAATGGTGGAATTGCTATAAGAACAGTGAGCTTTATGGTTCTTTGACTCAAATTCCACTCTCCTTATCTTCACTGTAGCCTTGAATGCCAACAGTTTTGTAACCATGGTAGTCATGAAAACAGGAGGCTTACTAGCCAGTAGAAGGAGAAAATTGGGTTTGCTGTTCCCCAAAAGCCCATTCCCAGAAAATTCTTACCACTTGACCTATCTGACAGTTACCTAAAAACCCTCACTTACAGGGCTTGTCTTTATTTGATCTGACTCAGAGTCTACTCAGGGAGAATTGTCTTTTAGCCCAGGACAGTTAGTCAAAACAATTAGTGACAACTGTTTTATATCACAACTGCTAGTGGCATTGGTAACCATAAGACAAATGAGCAGCTGACTAAAATACTTATAAGAAACACCTGGGGAATAGGGTGTTTTGAAAAGTTCCAACAGATACCAGAAATCTAGAAGGCCACATGCATATATAGTGCTGTGTGCATGCTCAGGAGAGACATGAGATGTTCCTGAGATTTCACCTCTGGATGACTTTGTGGCTCTATGCAAGCAGAAAATAAAGACTAAGGTAGAGTTATAACTGCAGGAATATTGATGGTGTGTCACAATACACACATACCTCAGACACAGATCCTCAGCAAAGTCCAAGAAACTTATTTTTGCAAGGCTTTTGAGAAAATCTCTGTCCAATTATTAGCTTATCTCTAAACTAACTAAACAGAGACTTCAGCTGCCACACAAAACAAATACAGACTTTATAGTATTTGTTCAGAAAAGTCACTACTAAACAAACAAACAGTAACAGCAACAGCATTGACAAACAGCAGTGACAAGGAACCCTAGGTAGGTGAGAGATCTGATTTCCAGAGTGGCCATATTATATTATTTAATATGTCCAATTTTTAACAGAAAAATTATGAGACATGTAAACCATGGCTCATATTCAGAAATAAAGTAGTAAGAAAAACAGTACTTGAGGAAGCCCAGATGTCAAACATACCAAAAACTTTAAATCAGCTATAAATAAGTATTTTCCAAGAGAGATGATGTCTAAAGAACTAAAGAAAAGTATGAGACCAGTCTCACATAGAGTATATTGATAAAGAGAAATTGAAAAAAATATAGAAATTCTGGAGTGGCTCAATAGTAGATATGAGATGACAGAAGAAAGAATAATCAAACTTAAAGATATGGTCATTATGATTATCCAGTCTAGAAACTAAAAGAAAAAAGAGTAAAGAAAAATGAAGAGAACCTCAGACACTGGTGGGACACTCTCAAGTGGACCAACAAACACATAATAGGAGGCTTGAAATGAGAGGAGAGGAAAAAAGAGTGTAGAAGGAATATCTGAAGAAATAATGGCTAAAAACTATTCGAATTTGATGAAAATATTAAACTATACATCCAAGAAGCTCAATGAACTCCTAGTGGGATAAACTCATACCAAGACACATAATAATTAAACTGTTGAAAGACAAATGAAAGAATCTTGAAAGTAGCAAGAGAGAAGTGACCCATTACATACAAGGAGCCTCGGTAAGGTTAACAGCTGATGATCTATTGGAAACTATGGAAGCCAGAAAGCAATGAATGGCACATGCAAAGTGCAGAAAGGAAAGAGATCAACCAAGAATTCTATATTCACCAAATTATCTTTCAAAAACAAATGAGAAATTAAAACGTTCTCAAATAACCAAATACTAAGGAAGTCCGTCACTAGACAATATACTCTACAAGAAATACTAAAGGAAGTCCTTCAGGCTCTAAAGAAAGGACACTAGCCAGTAACTCAAATCACATGAAAAAATGAAGAACACCGGTAAAGACAACACCCAGGCAAATACAAAAGACAGTTTAACCTATTTTGTTTGTAACTTTTTTCTCTCCTACCTGATTTAAAAGACAATTGAAGAAAACAATATTATAAAACTGTGTTGGTGAGCATATGATGTATAAAGAGCTAATTTGTATGATGATAATAACTCAAAGGAGGGGGAACAGTATTATATAGGAGCAAAACTATTACATATTAATGATATTAATTTGGCATTACTTAAAACAAGATTGTTATAAATTATGTTAATTGTAATCCTCAAGGCAACCAGTAAGAATATAAATTGAAAAAATATATAGTAAAAGAAATACCAAAAGAATTAAGTGGTACACTAAAAAATACCTATTTAACACAAAAAAGACAGTAGTAATGAAGGAACGAAAGCAGACATAAAACATGTAGAAAACAAATAGCAAAATGGCAGATGCAAAACATACTTTAAACATAATTACATTAAGTCTAAATAGATTAGATTTTTAAAAAAGGTATGATCCAGCTATATTTTTCCTACAAGAGACATAGATTTGATTCACAGACACATATATGTTGAAAGTAAAATAATGTAAAGGAAAAATGTGAATATATTAACCATAAAAATGTTGGCGTGACTACATATATCAGACAAAATAGACTTTTAAAAACATTACTTGAGACAAAGGCATTTATTATGATAAAAGGATAAGTTCACCAGAAAGATATATCAATTATAAACTATATGTATCTAAAAATAAAGCCTTAAATATATGAATCCAAAATTAATAGAATTGAAGGGAGAGATAGAGAATTTAACAATAATAATTGGAGATTTCAGTACTACATTTTTCATAATAAGTAGAATAATTAGAAAAAAAGTACTACAAGGAAATAAAAGATTTGAAAAATACTACACACCAACCAGATCTAACAGACAGTTTTAGAATTCTCCACCTAACAACAGAAGAATAGACATTCTTCTCAGGTACACATGGAATATTCTCCAAGATAGACCATATATTAGGCCATAAAACAAGTATCAATAAGTTTTAAAGGATTGAAATCATACAAAGTATTTTCTCTGATCACAATGGAATTAAGCTAGAAATCTATGATAGAAGAAAAATTGAAAATTTCACAAACATGGGAATTAACTACTTGCTCCTAAATAACTAATGAGTCGAGAGGAAATAAAAATGGAAATTAAAAAGTACTTATTAGTGAAAAAGAAAACACAGCATGCCAAAATTTGAAATGCAGCTAAAGCAGTGCTTCAAGGAAAATTTGCAGATGTAAACAGCTATATTTTAAGAAGAGGAAAGATCTCAAATCAATAACCTAGCTTTCCACCTCAAGATAAGTAAAAAAATAAAGCAAATAAACTCAAACCAAGCCAAAGGAAGAAATACTAAAGATTAGATCAGAAATAAATGACAAGAGAGACTAGAAAACAACACAGAAAATCAACAAAAGCAAAATTTGTTTTTTTTTTAATATCGACAAAATTGACAAAAGCTTACGTATGTTGACCATGGAAAAAGAGTTTGACTTGCAAGACAATTCAATAGAGAAAGAACAGTTTCTTCCAGAAATAGTGCTGGGAAAACTGGATATCCCTATGCAAAAGAATGAAGTTAGATCCCTACCTTACATCATTTTCAAAAATTAACTCAAAATAGAAAAAAAGAAGACCTAAATTTAAGAGCTAAAGCTATAAAAGTCTCGGAAGAAAACATATAAGCAAATATTTATGACTTTGGATTGGGCAACAGTTTCTTAAATATGTCACTGAAATCACAGGCAACAAAAGAAAAATTAGATAAGTTGGGCTTCATTAAAATAAAAAACTTTTACATATCAAGCAGTACTATCAAGAGAGTGGAAAGACAAACCACAGAATGGGGAAAGATATGTGCAAATCACTTATCAGAATATATAAAATCTCTTACAACTCAATAACAAAAAGACACTTCAGCTAAATGTTGCACAAAGATCTTGAACAGATATTTCCCCAAAGATACACAAATAGCCAATAAGCACATGTAAATTCTCAATATAATTAGTCTTTAGGGAAATAGAAATCAAAACCACAATGCGATGCCACTTCACAACTTCTAAGATGGCTATAATTTTAAAAATAATAAAATAACAAGCCTTGGCAAGGATTTGAAGAAATTAAAACCCTTATACATTGCTGATTGGAATGTAAAATC